>NC_049991.1:6494119-6555764 GCF_000003815.2 Branchiostoma floridae | reverse complement strand
GAGGACTGCTGGCGTATGAGCACACGGTAAATATACAAGTGTTAACAATATGTTTCTGAGCCATACCAAGAAAGAGGGAATAGCTATTGTATTAGAGGTAAATTATCCACCCTAGGTGTATAAGGTGTCATAAGGCTTGTTTCTTTGCTATAACTACCGACTAAAACCAACGAGTGAGCGTAGCGGACGAGGTGGTTTTATTCTTTTCTCTATTTTCTTTGCTATAAATACCGACTAAAACCAACGGGTGAGCGACGCGGACAAGATGGTTTTTATTCTTTTCTCCATTTTCTTTGCTATATAACCACCGAATTAAACAAATGAGTGAGCGAAGCGGATGAGGTGGTTTTATCCTTTTTCCCATTTTCTTTGCCATAACTACCGACTAAAACCAACGAGTGAGCGAAGCGGATGAGGTGGTTTCATTATTGTATTCATTTTGCTTGTGTTCATACAGGACAATCCAAACGTGGACAAAATGGTGGATGCGATCGTCGCCGAGTATCGGCACCCGACAACACCCGACGACCCGATGGCGATTCAGCACCAGTTCTCACACGTACACGGGGATTACACGTTCGTGGGACCCACTGTTCTGGTGGCCGATCACCATGCCGGTGAGAGTTTAGATATACTTCTTTAGATTTCTATATGCATTTGACATCGGTTCTGTGTAGGGGTGGGGACCAGTACAGGAACAAAACCGTTTTTTCCTCTTGCACTATAAAATTTGACTCAGTGGTCCAGATTTTGGGACCTGTTACTAGAAAATGAACACATTTTATCAGTAAGCGTCCACACGTTTTGGGGCTTACCTGTCCAATAGAATAACAGGAGAATAAAGAAGAGGTTATAGTTATTTTCATCAAGTTTCTACGGTCAAACGCACATACGCAGTTAGCGTTGTTTATATGAAGATAAGATTTTTTAAACGCCTGGACCTCAATTACAACTTTGAACCCGCGCCAAACAACACTTCCAAGTCTCCGAGTATCCAAATACACCAATTATATACCGAGTATCCAGATTAAACCTTGCTGTCACTCTACAATATTCGAATAAATATGGACGTACACTTGGACAATCACATGCATGTTATTTGTAGTATCTTCATCAACAATTGTCGTTATCTTTCCAGCCGCTGGAGGGCGTGTATTTGTCTACGAGAACCAGTACCGACCTTCCATCCACCCGAACAGACCCGACTGGGTGGGGTGTGACCATTCCGACGACTTCTTCATGATCTCAGGACTCCCGTTCGTTGACTTGCCGGAGATAGAGTACTCAAGAGAAGACAGGGAAGTCAGCTTGAGTCTGATGGCGTACTGGGCAAACTTCGCAAGAACTGGGTAAGACTAAGCAAATGTGGCGATATCAGACGGCTACAGGGTATTCAAGCACCAGGCCCCGTTTTTTTTTTAATTTGATAAAACTCAGCCCTGGACCCGGCAACAAATTGGCGCAGTAATCGTCAAAACAAGGGACCATCCCACTACACATCCGTGTCACTGACATCTGACAGTTGTCAAAATCATATCCAGTTGCTTGAGTAATGCTATTTGGCCTATCTTGTTACCTAGATTATTGTCTAACCTTCATCGACGTACCTCAGCGGGTGATGGTCCCATAGTGATTTTGTGCCCCTAGCAGTATCTGCATGTACTAGACCATTACAGGTCGACACCCCCTTCCTGACGGTGTGACGGGTCGTTCGGTATAATATAACCAGCTGCTGCCGCGCCGCGTGCCTGCGAAGCTGGTGTGTCACGCCGAACGGCGGATATACCGGCTACTAATATATAGATACAGATATATAGTGTGGCATCGTCCATTGACAGCTGATCAGCCTATCGCCAAAGGAGGGGGAGGCCAACGATCCCCTTTTGGGAGGGAGGTAGCAGTATAGGTTTAGATAGGATCGATTAAGGTGAGAAGGGAAGGGGAGAATCACTAACATATTTGTGAAGGCTGGGACTATGACGTTAAGACGTACACGAAAACTGTAAATATCTATCTTCAGTTTCTTGTCTTCATTTCATAGATTCACAGATCTGACTAACATAAAGTTAAAGATTGACATATACTACCAATAACGATCTATTGCACATATCCTTAATACATTCTTACAATATCTAAATCCACTTCGGAAGTTAATATAATATGGTATGATCTGTTTCAGGGACCCGTCCGACTCCACCGGCGGCCCCACTGACAGCCCCTCCCTGCCGACCTGGCCTCAGTACACACCTGACAACCCGGTCTACATGAAGCTGGACGTGGTGCCGAACACTGGCGTTGGGCTCAAGCCGGAGAAAGCCAAACTTTGGAACGAGGTCATCCCCAAACTAGCTGCTGAGAAGAAAGATGAACTTTGAAATTCGACACTTTGTACACATACTTTATGAGCTGCAACTTTAAAGTGTTTCGCTTCCATTGATATTCTATATAAAATATACAGTACAAGTATATTGATTACCAGTATAATTCCTAATTCATCTGCGACCAAAACTACTTTGAGATGTAAATATTTGTTGTTGGTAGATGTATGCAAAGTTTTGTTGTTGTTGTTGTTGCTTTCGGGCGTAAGCCCTAAGTGGCCCCGTGTAACATCCTTTGGCTTTAACTGGGTTATTTTGGGGGTACGGTCGGGCCCCCCGAATATGCTTCAGTCGCATCAACGTAGGACCCGGCGACCAAAAAATTGCCGGAACTTGATAACAGTGGTGAAAACACCGAAGGATATCCAATGGAATCCAGCAGTTCACAGGGACAAATTTGAGGCTTCAGAGACGGCTCCAACTCCTACCGACAACGTTGCAAATGTGGCCGTAGTACTAGCCGTAAGAAATGTAGCATTCTGTCTTAGTCTGTCTGTAAGTATCTTTGTATCATGTTATCATGTACTTTACCAGCTGCAAATGAATGGCTTTCATATATCTAAGTACAGGTAATTCTTGATGTCAAAGGTAATTGAAATTTTTCGATATGTTAGAAAGGGTTAATACTAGTGTACGTAGAGAAATGTATAAGAGTTTTTGTTTGAACTCTATATAGGGAGTAAAGTATTGTCTTTGATTTGTCTGTGTGGTGTGTGTCTAGTTACATTTAACATAATATATGCATTTACTGAATCATTCAAAAATGAAAATCAAACTGAAGTTGGCACTGTATAAATCTGTAAAGTTGATTTCTGTGTAAGCCAATTAAACAACATTGTGCATGCAATGGCCAATGTTAATAGTAAGATACAATTATGGAACCCTAATTTTCATTACATAATTTTTTAGACAAAAAGACAAGCACCGTGGATGTATGAAAGGGGTAAAATTTGCCACCATGGAGGTAAAGTTTGTCATCACTGATTGAAATTTTTAGTTTTTGTTTTCCATTTATAAACAACTCTTAGACTACAATGGGAAACTCATTTATTAACAATTATGACAATAAAAAAATTGAACAATTATGACTGTTTCAGACTAGACATTGTGCATTGTTCTTTTATATGTATTGTAGAACAAAATCCTAACTTAAACATTTATGTTAACTCCATGTGGGTGAAGAAAAGAGACATATACTATTACTAGTATCAAATTATCATAATATTCAGAGCATAATATTCAGAGCAGTTCTACTTCTAATGCATTGTACGTGAATAAACAGATTCAATATAATACATAACAAAATTGATTCTAAAAAGCACAACTTTGTTTTTTCACTATTTTTTTTCCATGCAGTCAATTAAATGATCATTTTGCTGTCCTATACATGCACCTTTATTGTAACATTACAAGACAGGTTTCAATAATATTGCCTATCCTTCAAGTTTTCACTGAACAATGAAAATAGGATAAGGCACAAATTTTGTAAAAGATTTACAAATCGCATAATGTTCAGTTATAGTAATGCAAGAAAACTCTTGACATTTCCTGACCCACCTTACAATGTATAAGTATATTTGACATGATTTTTTGGGTAATTTTTAGCAACATTAAGATTTCAATCATCAAATTTCAAAGATTTCGTTGCACTCTTATCAATAAAGAATGTCTTATTTTTGGGGTCTTGGGCTTCCTTGTAACCAAGTCCTGACACTTTTCCTTCAGTCATTTTCCTATACATAGCTGTTTCAAACTGAGATGCCAGCAAATTGTTCACGCTAGACTCCTGGGACTTATCCATGGCCATCCTGGAATGGGGTGAACCTGAAGTGAACTCTGATTGGCTGCTTGCTTTCTTGAAGTTGAAAGGTGATTGGCTGTTTCCTAATGCAGTTTTTTTGCTGGCACTTGATTGGTTGTTCTTGTCGGGGGTGCTCTTCATGCCTCCCATAAGCCTGAAGAACTTCTGCTGCCTCTCTATACTACCAAGAGAGGCTGTGCCCCATTGGCCGGCCTTGACAATGGGTGTGGGTGACTGAAAGAAAAAGAAGAAGATTTAACATTTAGTAAGCACAAACATTGACCTAAACTAAGTTGAATTTTAATTTCTATCAAAGACTTTTTTACTAGTATTCAAGTACATCTCAGGGTAGAAAATTGCAATGCTTTACTGACTGACTTGAACTGACTCTGACTAACCCGACATCTGCTTGGAGAATTACTTTGCACAAGTGCTCATTTTTAAGATTTTATTCTACATTCCAAGCAACCTTGAAAGCAAGCAAAGGATTGGTTGATGCTTACAAATCTTTTTTTCTGTGCTAAAAAAGTTTACCAGGAGTTAATTTTGTGGTAGGGCCGTAGGGGTAATATGGAGTTTTGTGGTGGGTTTGAGTTTGCAGTGAATCTGTCAATGCAAAAACTGCAAACATAAAACCAATGCAAATATCTTTGCATTTACAGTAGCACAATTAGACCCATATACATATAATATACTCACCTCTGCTCCCTTCACTGTCTCCTTCTGTGTCTGTACATCTTCCCTCTTTCCTGTGACAGTTTCCATCTCTTTCTGAAGCTGTCTTCTCTTCTCTCTCTCCTGTTCTCCCAACCCATCCGGGTTCCCCTCTTTCACACTTACAACTGTGACAGTGTCATTGTCATTGTCATAGTTAAACCCCACGTTTGTGTATTCCTCAGAACGGTACGATTTAGTCTTGCCATTGACCGTGTACATGCCATAGTCCCAACTTTCTGAAGTCTTTCGTTTTCTTTTGGAGGGACTTGCTCCTTCATTCTGTTCAACTTTCACTGCTTTTACGGATGCTGTACTGCTAACATGGTCTGACTGATCCTTGTTTTCGGCCTTGTCTTTGGATTTTTTCTTGTCCTTCTTTTTTCCCTTCTTAGTTTTAGGTTCTGTTGAAGACGGTTCCTGCTTCTCTTCTTTTGCTTCTTCTATTTCTTTATGCTTCCTCTTCTTTGCCTTCTTTTCAGACTTGACGTCTGTTTTGGGGCTAGAACCACAATCAACTGTTGTGTCTTTCTTGTCAGATTTTCCATGCTTTTTCGCTGAGGAATCGGAAATCTTTTTTTTCTTCTCCTTTTTAGTTTTTTTCATGTCAACTTCAGGAGTGTTTTCTGACTTCTTGAGATCCTTTCCTTTTTGTTTTTTACTTTTTGTTTTGTCCGAATCATCAACATCACTTGTACTCTGATGTTTTTCGTCTTTTTGTTTCTTTTCTTTCTTCTTTTTCTTTGATTTCCCGGATTCTTCACTGGTGCCAGCCTCCGACGAAGCCAATTTTTCTTTCTTTCGTTTCTTTGTACTTGTCTCTTGGGATTCACTTTCCACTTGGGCACCCTCAGCTTTGTCTTTGGTTGATTTTCTCTTTCTTGACTTCTTTGTCTTGGCATCACTGCCATTTTGGACGCTGTCAGGTGTTTTTGAAGATTCAACTACAACTGTTTCTCCCTCCTTTGGACTTGATCTTGTTTCATCTTTTTCTACAAGAACAGCATCCTTTTTATTCGCTTTCTTCTTAGCAGACTTTTTGGACATCTTATTTTCACTTCTTTCATCAGCGGTGCTGTCAGAAGTTGCAGATGACTTCTCTTTGTTCTTCTCTTTTCTTTTTTCCTTCTTTGTAAGATTCTCATTTGGTACTGTATCATCTATAACAATGACCTCCTCAGTAGCTTTCCTCTTTTTAGACTTTTTCGGTTTGATTTCCTCATTATAAGAACTGTCCGCTTTATCAGATGAGGCAGCTTCTATTGGCATATCTTGCTTCTTTTTCTTCTTCTTGGAATTTTTCTTGTCTTCATCTTCGATGACAATTACATCCTTTACTGTCTTCTTCTTCTTGGACTTTTTCTCTTTCTTGGCACCATCTTTTTGGTCATCTTGTGTAGGCAATACTTCTTTCTTTTCCTTTTTCTTTTTCAACTTTTTGTCACTTTTCTGTGCTACAGTTTCTGCCTCATTGTCAATTTCAACTACAACTACTTGTTTTGCCTTCTTTTCCTTTTTGGAGACTTTCATTTCACCGTCTTGATGTTCAACTTTCTTCTTCTTCCCCATCCTAACCTGTAACAAAAGGAAAAAGAAAATTTTGGTTAGTTGTTGGTGAAAAACCTTTCAGTTCTAGGTACAATTAATTTCTGCTGGGGCTGTCTTACACAAGGCATGAAGTTCTTGTCCCTATGACTGTGAGACACCTCCTTCACCTTAAAAAGTCACGTGCAGGCGTACGACAGCGAGTAACTGTCTGTTTACCATTGTCTTTGGAGACAGATGGATTCCAACAACCAACAATTTACAGAAGTTCAACTATGCCGTATACTAATGACATCCTATGGCAAAGTGGTTAGGCTAGCTGATACCATATCGATAAGTCACAGCCTCGCAGGTTCCGTTCCTGGCAAGATATTTTTGTTCTTTAGAATTAGACAGGCACTTCAAATTCGAGTAAAAATGGGTAGCAGTGGTAACGTTACGTAACGTTACATGGTCATACAGTGGGTAATCACATGGTCAGGATCACATAAAAATTAATCACAGGATCACATTAATTGTCACTCTAGCTACAAGTTTAATTTCCAATCTTTCTTTGCATGCTAGTGTAGGGATTGCAGCCCTTCAAATTAAAGCTATAATCAGTGGACTTAGCTAATAGTACATTGTGCTAGATTCTAAGAGAAAAAGCGACAACATATGCGATGCGCACAACATGGGGGAGGGGGGCACAACATGTTCGACTTTGTTCTGTACAAACAAAACTCACCCCTCACTGAAGTCTTCTGCAGCTGGAGGTCAAAATTTTCGCCTGTGATTTGCGCTTGTCTTCTACTTTGTAATGATACCTTGGTACACTATCAGACTCCTTTCTGATTTATAAAAATTGGCTTCAAAAGTTTGCACATACCACCACGCACACACAGTGTTACACATGCTGTGAGGGCGACAAAAATGACCAAAGGTACTGTAACTTGGAATTGGAGAAGGAAAATACGATAGAATGTTTCAAACATATTTTGAAAAAGGATTGGAGACAAAAATATATCTTTTGTAATTTCAAGTTGATTTTTATTGTATATTCAAATGACAGATGTCTTTAGTTCTATCATATTATTTTTTTGTGGTATTTCGCTGCCTTGCCACACTTGGCAACCCTTGACCTGGCTACTTGGGCAAAAGATGTCGCCATGGCAACTTTGAAAGTTATCCTTCCGCGTAGTGTGGAATTGCCTTTAAAAGCATTCTTTTTACATCATTTGCAAATTTAAGTTGCTAAAGTAATATATCTACTCAAAGCAAATTATACCTTCCTCTTATTATTCTGCATTGATCGCTAAGCTCAATTTTTTTGAGGATTTTTTTTTCTTTAAGCGGATGGTTTTGTGATGTTACCAGTTAGTTGTAAGGCATCAACAAAGATTCAAGATGGCGGCGAAAGTTATTGGAGAAAAGAAAGAGATCAGTCTTTGGGACCAAATATGTGCAGGTACGAACGAATTGAAGTCAATTTTTACATGTAGAAATACAGAATAAACATCTTAGATGTCTAAACATTCATTATTTACTGGCATTAAACTGTTTAACGCAAAAACTTTAGCCATAAAACCTTGTTTACAGCTTCAAATCAAAATACTTTTCCAAAAATGTCGTTTCTTTAGGAATTCTTGCGCCTTTAAGTTTTCTTTTCGTAACAGTGTCGGCTTCGTTGTTCTAGTTTATTGTCGAAAATGGTATGATACATAACATAGTTTTTATAGGTAACTGAAGCCTTCTCTCCTGGATGTGGTAACGACATAAACGAGGTAACATTATGTAGGTCATCATCGGTCGGCTGCAAGCTTTCTTAGGTCACTAAATTAAACGTTCACAAGCAAATTCCCATATGGAATTTGCAAGGAAAAATTATATTGCAGAGAAGTTATCGTGAACCACATAGAACCCAAAACAGAAATATGGTATTTCGAGCCCTGTTTGGTGTACGCACTGCCCTTGGTGTTTTCAACCCTTATTTAACTTCTGACATCTAAAAATCTAGTGAAGGCCAATATAAAAATAATCTCTTATATAGACTCTTATTTCATTACTAAAAATTTTAGGTTTATAACATTCACCAACATTTATGTGTTAAATGTTTTATTTTACAGAAGTGGCAGCCACAAGACCCCCTTTTGAGCCTCCAGAAGATGACGCATCATCTGTGAAAACTGATGTCATTCAATATGACGCCACCAAGCACAATCCCGTCTTCTACGGGCGGATGTTCGCCAAGGTTCCCGCGGACAGCGATCCCTTCGAGTCGTTTGACCCGTCCACCTCTCACCCCGCGTGCGTCGGGTATTCTCTCGTGGAGAAACCTCCGCCACCACCGAGTCCTCCCAGCACACCGCTGCCTGATCCTAGGCTATGTAGGTCTTTGTTTTTCTTCAACCAAATATTGGGAGGGAAACTAATTCTCCAGAAAGCCCTGTTGGATTATATAGATGACATCCCCTGGGAACCCTAAACTAATATGAGCGTGTGAAAGAAAGTTTGTAAAAAAATTACCTTCATTATGATATCGAAGTGGTTGAAAATATGACTATACACACAGAATAATAAGGTATACCAAAGACATAAGAACGGGTATACAGAACATTGGTATGCTATGACATTTAGTAAGTAGCTGTTTTTATAGTATTTTTTTTTTTTTTGCAATTCATGGCATACATTTGCTCATTTTGCAGCTGCAGTATGGTTGAAAACTTTTGTTGAAAATGGACAAAAACTGATGTGTGTGCAAATGTCACCCATATAATCAAATCAATATGGTCTTAGAGGGAGGTTAAGACCATATTGATTTGATTATAAAAGCCTTCCATAAATGTCTGAATAAAATGAAAACACTATATGAATATTTTGAGATTTACATTGTGATGATTTTATTCCCCAGGTGCACCCAGAGAGTACCTGGAACACTACATCTTCCCTGTCCTGTGAACATTTTGAGATTTACGGTGTGATGATTTTATTCCCCAGGTGCACCCAGAGAGTACCTGGAACATTACATCTTCCCAGTCCTGTGAACATTTTGAGATTTACGGTGTGATGATTTTATTCCCCAGGTGCACCCAGAGAGTACCTGGAACATTACATCTTCCCCGTCCTGTGAACATTTTGAGATTTACGGTGTGATGATTTTATTCGCCAGGTGCACCCAGAGAGTACCTGGAACATTACATCTTCCCAGTACTGTGAACATTTTGAGATTTACGGTGTGATGATTTTATTCCCCAGGTGCACCCAGAGAGTACCTGGAACATTACATCTTCCCCGTCCTGTGAACATTTTGAGATTTACGGTGTGATGATTTTATTCGCCAGGTGCACCCAGAGAGTACCTGGAACATTACATCTTCCCAGTACTGTGAACATTTGGAGATTTACGGTGTGATGATTTTATTCCCCAGGTGCACCCAGAGAGTACCTGGAACATTACATCTTCCCAGTCCTGCTGCCAGGGATGGTGGAGATGCTGAGGGAAGCCAAGAACCAGAGGTGCTTTGAGAGGAAGAGAACCAAGTTTAACGCCTGTGACTTCCTCACAGAGTGGCTCTACAAGTTAGTTCATGTTTACAATATGAATTTTGACTTTTAATTTCATAAGGTCGCTAGAACAAGGGATATTGGAGTTTTCATTTACACAGCCTTGTCTTTTGGATGTCTTTTACCTGCTTACGTTTAGATGCCTAAGCAGGGGTACAGATTACTGTACAATCCAGAGCATCATCTATTTGTAGTCTATAGAATTACATGACATGTCTTACCTTGTTTTCATGTTGGACCTCCAAAATTGTCTTCATTCAAACTTAGGGTATAAAATTTAGTTTCTTCCAGATCACTTCTGTGTCACTGACGAAAGATAGTACTATTTTAGTAGATGCTATCTGAAACGTCTGGACGTTTCCAAAATCAAATCCAGTGGCTTGAGTAATTGCTTTTTGGCATATCTTCTGTCTAATCTTCATCAACGTACATTACAGTAAATAAGATCCTTCCTTTAATGTCTTATCTCTTTGCTCCTTTGCTTTTTATAGGATGAATCCTAAATTTGCGGGAGACAGAGATGACATCACACTGTTTGAAATTCCGTTTGTCAAGAGCTGGTTGGAGGAACAGTAAGTTTATTCAGTTTCTTTCAACCGTTGTGAAATTGATTAATAAGCCTGAAAAATCCTTTTTTAGATTTTAGCTTAGCTTTAGCTTTAGCTTAAGTGTACTCTGGTAAGTCAAGAATAAGTTTACATTGTAAGTTGTAGCCCAAATAAGATCAAAACCTTTTTTTAGCACAGGACCATTTGAATTCTTGCATTTCAATTTCATTTGTCATTTGCCAATTAGGTCAAGAGACACAAGTTACAACAAAGTCATGTACTTTTTTTAGTTTAACTAGTTTTACTGTAATATCTAACTGAACACAAAAATTGGACTCACCCAAATTTTCAACTAAACAGCACCAGTCTTTGTCAAGGAATGAACAATCCACTGCTGTTGTGACATCACTTTATGTAGATAGAACACGTGACTCAGTAAGCAGTTTGCAGGAAGTCTATGGCATACCATGACAAAGACGGGTGCTGTTCAGTCTAAAATTTGGGTGAGCCCAATTTTGTGTTGGATATTACAGTTAAACTAGTTCAATAATGACTTCTACCAACACAGGTGAACTTTCAAGTTAAGTCATGTACTTTTTTAAATCTTCATGAGACAATACTGATTATGATTTTTTTTTCTTCAAACTCCTTTAGCCCCCGGCCCCCATTGCCTTTATCCTTACTGTTGTCTGATGAAGAAGCTGCCACCATCATCCAATCATTCTTCAGGGGATACCTGGTAAGTGCAACATATACGAACATATACCCACTTTGCATCAGGAGAATCCAACCCACTTTGTTTATGAGGTTATAAAAGCACTGTACTGGAAACTTCTTGAATGAATTTCAACAATGCACAACAGCAGTGGATTGTTCATTCCTTGACAAAGACTGATGCTGTACAGTCGAAAATTTGGGTGAGTCCAATTTTGGTGTTGGAAATTACAGTTCAACTATTTCAAGAATGAATGAATTTATAGTAATACCATGGTGCAATTAATGTCTGGAATAGAAAGTGTGGTTGATTACAAGAACCAATTAATATATTTGTCTGGCCTAAGTAGAAAACAATTTAATTTGAGATATTTTAAGTTAATTCAACATTTTACAAAGTATTTGTAATTGATGATTTGAAGACTGGTCTCATACCTATGTTCTTACACAGACAAGAAGAGACCCTGAGGTTCAGGAGCTGCGTCAGTGGCAGCGTGAACTGCGGGAGGAAGGAGAGGACATCTCCATCAAGGTCGAGGAGTTCTGGAGAAAACACGAGCCCTCGGAGGAGGGCCACGATCCCACGCAAAAGGCCTCTCCGAAGGGAACCCACAAGACCTCAAGTTCAGGCAGTCCCAGGGGTTTTAAAAAACAGAGGGCGTCTTCTGGGATTTCTGCTGTGACTTCAGAAGTGTCGATCAGTATAGAGCCCCCCTCCCCACAACCCCCACAGAGTCCGGATGTGTGAAACACAGGAGAAAGAAATTTGATGTAAGATGCAACCAACTTTGAGAATTTCTACCCCCCTTTCCTGTAAAAAGTGTATTACTATAGAATGGTTTGAAATCCTATAAATACAAGTCTGGAAAGGGATAAATTGCACACAATTGATGTTATTGTAAATATTTTGAAAAGTTTTGTGCATCATTGTGTGAATATGAAATTTACATTATATTTAAAACGGAGAGTAAAGGGAGTTCAAGCTAGAATGATGTTTGATATATCAAAATATGCACTTTCCATTGTAAATTTTCATTGGTGAAAACCTTTCATTTTAATGACTTGAATCTGTGCTTGTATATATGTATTGAGTTTCTATGTTTGTGACTTGAAATGGAAGAAACAATTAATAATATAATAATTTTTACCAAAGTCATTGTTGTAGTGATTTCTAATGTGGTGAATCCAAACTACATGGGGACTGTATCTAGTTTTGTTGAAGAATTGTTTTGAGACAGCAATGAAAAGTAGTGTAGATAACATTTAAAGTTCTGTTTGTCCTTTTTTTGGTGTCATGGTGTACATATGCTTGTGCATGTATGCATTGTGTGTGTATGTGTACATGTGTGTCTGTGTGTGTGTGTGTGTGTGTGTGTGTGTGTGTGTGTGTGTGTGTACATTATATGTATGTCTTGGTGGTGTGATTGTTCACATGTATGTAGGTGTGTGTATTGTGTGTATGTGTGTGCATCTGTGTGGTTATATGCTTCATAGGCTAAGGGATTAACTATTTTTTCTAATTGAAACTTTGAAAGAAAAAAACAGCAAAAGCAGCCTATTAGAGGAACAAATTTTTACCTTCCAACTTTATTCAGTCTGAGTTAGTTTCTAGACCCATTGAATGCACTACGGAGTTTTCTTTTGCATTTTACCCTTCTTGACTAATGTGTTTTGCATTTTTAAAGCCACATCGCTATTAATAATTTTTCATAATGTAAATAATTTGTCATGTATTTATCAGAGTTGTTCCTTTTGAAATATAAATGATATCATTTTTAACACTTCACTTAGACATTGAGAACAAGGAGGTAAAGAGGGTTTTCTAAGGAAAATTTGTCTTGGAAATGAAAGTCATTAATTTGGTACAAAAATATCACGTTATAATCGTAATAGTCACGCTACGATGCATATATTACTTTGAGTATAATATGTGCAATTTCTAAGAGTTACGTGTTTTTACTCATCCAATGT
The DNA here is from genome assembly GCF_000003815.2 of Branchiostoma floridae. Lineage (NCBI taxonomy): Eukaryota > Metazoa > Chordata > Leptocardii > Amphioxiformes > Branchiostomatidae > Branchiostoma > Branchiostoma floridae. The sequence goes on along the minus strand of NC_049991.1, from coordinate 6,542,551 downwards.
TAATTACGTTTCAGTGATCAACCACCACCTTCCTCAGAGCAGTTCTAACTGGTTCCATTGCACTGCAGCATAGGTGTCGCTGCTTACAGATGCGGTCCCAAACGTATTTACATATATATGCATACAGAGATAATGCGCTGTTTACAATGTTTATATTTTCAGATATGTAAATTTCTACGTTTGGGATCGCACGGGGAAGCAGCGACGCCTATACTGCAGTACACTGTGAACCAATCAGAGTTGCCCTAAAGAAGGTGACAGATGGCCACCGAAACGTTAGTTGAATGAACCGTTTGGTTATGTACAAAGAATATGGATACTTAGTGACTATACGGATGTTGATAATTTCTAACTTCAAATCAAACCTCTTAAAACAGTTTTTCAGTACAAATAATGTACCGCGATTTTCCCCACTATTCCCGAACTAGGAACATTATCTTTATAATACATTGTACAAACACTATATCGATATCATAAGTATTCTTTTTAATCAAAATACAAGCAAAGTTATCATCAAAACATCGATGGCAACGGCAACGTCCGAGGTGAAAGAATGAAACACCAATGAACAGAATGATGTTAATAGCAAAACGAAACAAAACTTAAGATATGCGTGTTGTTTTATATACTTTGTTATAGTTTAGCATTTTGTGCAAAATGTTAGAAGTGGTGACGATGTCAAAGTTTAGATTATTAGTAGCCGTCAACATTTGCATTATTATTTCTCTGAAGGACGGGGGTCGATATCGACTTCCAACATCCTTTGGCCCATTGGGCCAGAGGTCTGGAAATGCAGTTATAATGTAATTAGCATTGAACATGTAGGTTAACTAATAGAAAATGATATTACAATTCACAATGGGTACGACGTTAGATGTCAGTAGATGTGGTAGAAGAAATTTTGTTAGTGATTTGATTGAAATATGTAGAACAGACGACACTCGTCACCACTGGAAGAGCAGATCCTCCCGACCACCTGAGTACTTTGATTTGGCCTGGCGGTGGCAGAACCTGTAGTAATAGACAGGGGGCGCTCCTGGTGGACCCGGCTAGGCCACGTCCCCGTACAGAGGCGGTTGGGAGGGTCTGCTGTTGTCGCTGCCCCGTGACCGGGACGTTGCGTTGCCATTGACGATATTTTGACGAGGCGGGTGGCTGACGGCGCGCGCGCGGCGTTGGTTCTCTGCGTTCACCTTCCTCAGATGGTGCCTTCTCTTCAGACGTGCTAGCGTCCACAACTTTGGTATAAACATAAACAACAACAGAATCCAACCCGTTATAACCAGCCCTGTACAAACAGCCGGATCGCGCCAGTCTTCCTTCTTCAGCGACGTAGCTCCTAGCGTATGCATTATGGTCCAAGCAACCAGGATGAAACCAGTCAACCAAGCACTATTACTGATACAAACAATCTCAGAAGTCCGCTCTCTACGAGTGCTTTTCGCTATGGCAAAGATAAGGGTTAGAAGTCCTAAGAACATGACATAAGTGAGGGATTGGATGAGGGATTCTTTTCTGACGGCGCACTGGAAGATGTACTTGACTGTGTTGTCGTTGGTTACCGCTGTATAGACGGCTTTTGGGGGCACAAGAATCAGCCATTCGATCGACACGGCTACTTGTACTGCTATGAGTAAAATAGCAATGACGAACATAACAGGGCTGCTAGGGGGACGCGCCATCCCCGTACGCGCGATTTTGGCCAACATGGCGGCAAAGCAGACCGCGTACGCCAGTGCGAGACCCACCCGGCGCAGCCCGCACACGGCGTCCGTCGGCTCGATGACGAAGAACACCACCGTTACGAACATCAGTAGGATACCAACCAATAACAGGTAACCTAATGCGGTTGACGATCGCTTTGTTTGAATGCTCTGTAGCGTAACGGTGACGTAACAGGTGAATATCGTCATGATGGTGACCCCTAGCCCCGCCGCTACGACGACTAGCAGCCCCCACAAACTCTCCAGATCGGTGATTGGCGCGAATACGTTTCTGGTTGCGTTGATACCGGTGGGTTTTGAGGAGGGAACGTTGTTACACTGTGGACAGAAGGACGTATCCTTGCACGCGGAAGTCGGACGACGTTCGATACCCTCGGCGCTGTAGGCGCGAACTGTCCACGGCGTCAACTGGAGAGTGTTGTCCGTCCACGTCCCTACCTGTAGAAAAACAACAACAAAAACAAAGAAACGTCGGTTTGGATTTTCATAAACATAAACTAAGTAACCACGATGACAGGGAACCACACTCCTAACTTACCGTAATACTAACAGGGAATATAATCAAAATCTGCAAATGAAGCTTTTTTAAACATTTATTCTAAACTTCGAGCCAGAATCATTATGACGTAAAACCATGCGTCGCCAATGTCGATATTTTTAACCCATACTTGTTGATTTTCGTCATGTTTTAAAGGGAAAAAAATCTTTAATATGGTATCAGTTTTTTAAGAGTATATGCATATGTTTGCTCATTGGAATGATAACATTGATATCACATATAAAGCCGTGAAAAAATGAAATCACTGCATGACTCATTTGACGTTTGGACCTACTTCTTTGTAGCCGTAGGATCCCCCGCTTTGCCGCTGGTAGTTGAGAATCTTCATCCGCGCCGACGCATCACCACTGGGCGTGAATTTGAATATCCCTCCGCTCTCGTCCGTATACGAAACTGCGCTGATTTTGTCCACGATTTCTTGCAGTCTTCCCACCGAACTCCAGTATGAGTCGCACAAACCGGGAGTTGAGCACGTTTCTCTCCAATACTGGTGTATACCTGTTGCCATGGAAACAACCGCGTTGATGGTGCTCAGTGCGCAGCCGTCGTCCAAGAAGTCAAAGTTCACCACGCGCGAATCACTCCCGCACTGCCTACCATATTTGGCTATGGTCCCGGGGAGGTCACATTGAAAGAGATATTGCCAGAAGGGTTTGAACCAGGGGTTTCGCTTGTTCTGTCCTGGTGTTAGAGATGACACGTAGTTTTCAAAAGTCTGAGATTTTCCTATTTCTGTTTCCAGCCTTAACGCTCCCCTTGTGGCATGTTTCAAGGTCACGTTTGACGAGAAGAAGGCGTTGTCGTCTCCAAGGCCAAAAGCGGAGACCCAGGTGAAGAGGCCAACGGCATCGCCTCGCGAGGCGGCGCCAATAAGGCTGCGCGCTTGCGCAGAAGATAGAAACAGCACGACCGCCTCTGCTCCCTTTTCCGCGTGTTCTTTTAGTGCCGCAATCGTTCTGTCGTAATCCCCACTCTCGTGAAACTTCTTCACCTCCACTTCTGTCGCAATACACATCCCCTGCCGGTTGGCGGCAGACACGAAGTCATTTTTCAACATCCTAAACATTTTGTCTTCACTGTTGACAACGGAGACATAACTAAATCCCAACCTTCTCAGAATTGCGGTTGTGACGTTCACTTTTTGTTTTTCCGACGAAACAGTGTTTAGAAAGTTCGGGTATCTAGATCTGTCGGTTAAAAGTCGATTGTTTTGGCAGGTGCCTATTTCCGGTATTTGTAAACCATCCAAAAAAGGTGCCAGTTGTTGCGACTCGTCCGCCATTGATGATCCAATGTAACCGGCTATTGGCGAAACTAGGTCTCCTCTTGGAGTTTTTCCCGTGCTGTGTAGATTCGAAGCGTCTCTGACAGCTTTTACTCCACTCGAACACGAGTCTATTATGACAGTTCCTAGCCTGATCGTGGGGAGTAACTCTCTGTCAGCGTTGACTTTATCCAAGGCGTACAAGAGCGCTTCCACTTCTTGCACTACCGCTTTGGATCGCAAGGCGCCACAGGCGAACGGAGACGACGATTGGCTGGAGTGGATGGGGAAGACGGCAGGTATGATTACGTCACCGGGGATGTAGATGACGTAGTCCGAACGTGCGCATTCGTGACAGGTGCCCACGCAGTAGGATGTGGACGCCACAGGCATGTTCTGGTCGTTATAGGCGGAGACATCTGATGGATTCAGCTGTAGTGTGCCACCTGCATACCGGCCAACCTGTCACAGAAATGGGAAAATTATAGCAATTAAAGATAAGATACATAAAATGTAAAGGTATTAACACACAAGTAGGCTTTTTTAGGTACAGTGGGTTGTTATCCACTGTGTCTGGGCACGGTAAAAGAAAGTTGAACCCATCCACCACCTTGTACCATGCAACCTATAAACCTAGGTCGGGTAACCATTTTTACACATGTTCGGGTTGAGGAAAGTTGTGTCTCTTCCAAGGACACATCGTCTAATCAGGTTTGCCAGAAATCGAAGGTGAGACCTCATAGCCACTAGAGGTCACTGCACGTGCGTGGGGCACCAGTGCGGCACTGCGGGGTTCGTTCACTGCGCCGCTGCTATTTTCGCCAATCTTTTTTTTTATAATTTAGATATTGCGTGATACGTAAAAGTATTACTTAGAAGACTACAAAATACACAGCGCGTAAGAAAATTCGTTCTTTATCTCTGAAATTCCTTGAGTCATCTACGAACCCCGCAGTGCTGCACCGGTGCCCCAAGTGCAGTGAGATGCCACCTTAGGCCATTCGACGCCACCTAAGGAATGGCACTATGTGTCCCAATATTAATCCGTAATTCTGCACACACAAAAAAACAGTGGTTGATGACATACCTTGGTCATTTCAAAGGCACCGCCTGGTATCCTCTTGTAGTTCAGTACATCGAACACTGGATCGGCAAACCGGTCTGGAGTGAATCTGAAGTTACTCCCACTGACGGACTGAAAACTCAGACTCTTCAATCTCTCAAAAAACCGCACCCCTTTTCCCATCACGCATGCGCTGACGGGGCCCAGACAGCCTCCAGACAGCACTGCTTCCAGCGCATGCGCGAACGAGTACACGGCGTTGAAGACCGGTAGAACCAACGGATCCTGCTCGAACCCAGAGTCTCCGTCCAAAACCTCGTTCCCAGCGCAGTTCTGTCCAAAAGTGCCATTTTGAGGGGAGAGGTCGCAGTGAAAATATTGTTCCCAGAATATTCGGAAAGAAGGGTTACGGGTATAGTTTGCGGGATTTAAAGTTTTTAGATAATCTTTGAATGTGTTGATTTGTCTTGTTTCTGTTTCGAGTGACATTGACCCTTTTGCTACTGAGTCGAAATTATTTTGTTCAATAATGTCCTTCATACCAAAACCCAACCATTGAAACTGTGCAGAAACCCCAGCTCGTGTGGCTGCCTCGAAAACCCTCTGAATACCCTCCGTTTGAAGAAGCAACACCACGCCCTTGGCCCCTTGCTTGCTTCTCAGAACGGAAATGACGTAGTCAAGGTCAGCGTCCGTGCTGTTCTGACGTACATACTGTGTAGATGAAATGCATACGTCATCATTTCCCGCGATCCTTCGGAAGGCTTTCTGATTTGTCAATCCGTAAACGTCGTCTGAAACGACTACCGACACGTATGTCCATTTGAGAGCTTTCACAATCTCGGCTAAGACGGCTCCATGTGTCTTTTCACTCGGTAGGGATCGAAATAAGTAGGGATACAACAAATCGTCATTCAGTGTTGCGCTCGATGTCGTGTAGCTGATTTGAGGAGTCTGCGTCGAGGCTAGAACACTTGCTATCGCGGCGGTAACTTGATCGGACTCCCCGCTGATAAATCCAGCAACTTTGTCCTTGTCGTCGCTAAGATATCCAGTGCCCCCACTTAAGAAGTTGGTCACCTCTAGAGCTGCTATTTCGGGACTATTGCAGCTGTCAATCACAACCCCACCCAACGTGACCCCAGGTAGTAGGGCGGAGTCACGGTTGATGACGTCAAGTGCGAAGAGGAAGGCCTCGACCAATTGGAGACTAGTAGGGGGTATGACATCACCGCACGTGAAGGGCACGTGGCCGGCGGGATGGACGGGGATGAGGGCAGGGATGATGACGTCACCTGGAGTACGCAGATGAGGCTGTCCTTCGCCGTTTGGGAGGAGGAGTGTGAAAACCAGGCTTACCGTTGCTAGGCAACATGGCGCCATGCTGATTCAAACCTGTGCATGGACCAAAATCATCACATGTCAGTCAGATACATCTAACTTTATATATATTTTAGAAAAGCCTTCACAGTTAACTATCTTCTTGAATTAGGCCACAGCAAGTAAATTTTATGGATGACATCCTTTGCAGACTGCGAAAATAGTGCGATAGGGCGAAAAAAACAAGATGGGTGAAAAAAATAAGATGGTTACATTTTCAAGAATAGGCGCCATAAATTTGTGATGACTGTTGTAAAAAGAATTAAAGGGACAAAACGTGGTATCAGAGCCAACAAGGCATTTATTCCTGTATTTAAGACATGTACTGGTGTGGTAAAAGTGACACAAGTGTGGTAGACTGGTATCAGACCAACAAAGTTGGTAACCACACTCATAGCTTCCATATTGGTGTCAGTTTTACAACTATCAAATAAGTTCCATTTCTACAACTATAGTCCTGGGTACCTCGCAAGTGTCACTTCTACAAGTACCACTATTAGGCTACAACACAACATATTTGCTCATTTTGATACTTTATCGTCATGTTGACCATCCCTGCAGAAGAAAAATTATTGGGTTTTTTTCTGAAATCAGGCGAAAATTAATGTGCGCGCTGATGTCATCCATAAAATTTACTTGCTGTGGCCTTAAGTACGTACGCACCCCAATTGAAATACGCACCCTAGATGCGAGACTGAAAGGTAAAATGGAAAAACTAAAATTAGATACGCATCCCTTCTTCACAAATCTTGAATACATCTTGGACGGGATACATTCATATTTATTATGCTTTCTTTTTATTTTTCCCAGCCAATTATGCATAAACCATCGTCATCATGATATTTACAAACTTATAAATCGTCTACTTTAAGTTATAAAACCAGTTAGAATAGCCAAAACTTTGTACACAAAAGCAATATGTATACTTTTGTATCCTTCCTAGAAGTGCATGCATTGACCCATGCAAGAAGACCTCAAACAAAGTACGCATCCCAATTAACTTTGGCAACAATTTGCAGCACCTTTATAATTTGGAAAGTTTTAAGAGAAAAATTCGAGAAAATACGGTATAGCTTTCCAAATGTCACGTATGTTGTTTAAATCGTCATGCCATCATCCGTTGTAATGTGGGTGTAGGCGGGCGGGTTTTGTTTGAGTGTTTAACTTTAGTTGCGTGATACGAACGGGTTACCCGTAATACGGAATTATATGGGTGCTCAAACTCACAATAAAATGGGAGTAACACGCCTATTTCAAATTGCATAGCAGGACACGCACGTTATCAACCAAGCTTGCATAGAAGTGGGGTGCTGCCGTCAAATTATTGAAATAAGGTCTTGCCATATTTCCGTTTCATTATTTATCCAAATAGACTATGATTTCCTCCTTTTGATACTTACTTCTGATATAATGAAATGAACATGGCTGAAAACGTTATTTTTTTTAAACAGACGAAAATGGATGCGGTCGTGACTGTCATTCATGTAACGTTTGTTCACCTTTATCCGTAGGGTAACATATATCCGTTGTTTCTAAAACAGGGCATTTAAGGATTTTAAGTCGAATGACGTTGGTTTCAAACTGTAATATATAGGTTTATGGGATATAGTTTTCTCCACGGATAAAGGTGAATTAACGTTAATCCAATCAACATTGGCCTAATGCGATGGAAGTTTTCTAGAACTTTCCTTCTCTTAGTCTCTCCCTCCTTTCTTTATTCCCTTCCTTTTCCTCTTTCTCTTTCTCTCTCTCCCCCTCCCTTTCTCTCTTTCTCTCTCTCCCTCTCTCGCAGAAATTTGCGGTATCCTTACAAAATCCTAGCCTTTGGCTTTGCTATTTCTTCAGGCTATTTCAAATTCAATTTTCCTAACCGTTATTCATCAAGCTGTGTTCACGTCCGTACGTAGGGGGCCTTCCTTGAGGGGGCAATTGCAACATTCAAAGAATGGACCCTTTCGACTAACGCTGAAAGAATTTCTGTCAATCTTTCAATGATACAAGCGTTTAGATTGTTTCCTTGTATCTTAGTCATCGCATAGCTACGTACTGATTTCGATAAAACGAATATGATAAACCGGTACTATTAGGTACTAGTAGTGCGCAGATGTTTTCCTAATTGTATAACGCTAGCTCTACCTACGTAAAATGCCCATACAGTTAATGTCTAGTCGTTTTAGAATGAACTGTTTCCAATGTGAACAGTAGGATAAATTCATACTTCGGTCAAGCTATCAAGAACGTTAACCGTCCTTACGATTGACAATCCACAATGTAACCATAGATTCAAATGTTTGGTTTTCAAAGGATCTCACTCCCACTATTTCCGTTTCTAAAAGAACTGTCAATGTGAAACGTACGCTAAATTCATTCATAGTCGAGCTGTTCAAAATGTCAACTAGCTATCATGACCACAGCGGAACCATGGACTCAAATACTGGATTTCCAAAGCTTTCGAAAAATCTAATAATAGTCTCCCAACTTAGATGATTCTAAATACTAGTAACCACAAACAAAATGGAAAATGTTGCAAAACAAACAACACGATGAGATAAACGTTGACAATAGTGACTAAGGTATAATAGTCTGACCCAGGCCTGGCCGTTTTATTTTGTGTGACCTCTTTCTTTCCCCTATAGAACACCCCACCGTCGTGCAGAGAATTGTAAATATCAAGAGGTCATCTTGGGTCAAGAGAAATCGCACAGGGCACATACCGGAATACAGAGGCCGGCGCTTTTGTCCATTCTCTCCCCTGAAAACAGAATTACACTCTCAAAAATGGAGATTATCTATCCACGGGTCAAGCATTTTCTTTAACTTAGAGAAAATGCTACATGTACGTCGCATTTGCTTTTCCTTGGGCAACGAGTTGATAATGAAGCTACTACACCAGTTTGAAGCGTACTTCTTTTAGCAACGAACCTGAATAGTATACTTTCTGCTTCGAATTCCCCTACATTTTTATAAGCTAGCTGAATGATAGTGACATATTTTACGCCAAATGCTATCAATATTTCCAGGATTTTCCCAAACAAGCCTATTTTCTGATAACAATAATGCAAAACACTCTGATATTCTCTCCTATACAATAGGGACACAAATACATAGTTTTATATGGGGCCTCCCTATTCCTTACCTTCGACAGAATCCAAACAACCACCTGACGGAGTCTTCCTCAGACGTGTGTATGATTGACAGCTCCGTCAGACGACACTTGAGTTCACCAGCCTTGGCTGTGACTGTAGCGATGCCGCGGTGCAAAAATTCTGCCGGCGACTCTGGCGGAAACCTAGCAGACTGTTTCAACTTCCCCGGTTCGAGCCTTTGACTCTGAGGTTCTTAATATTCAAGACGGGTTGTAGAAGTCACCCTTGGGGGGCATAGAGGGGTCTTTCATGCCTTGTTGGCGTCCCCCAAGCTCAAACACTGGGAGAACCGGATCCAATTATGGAGCACTGAGACGGAGAATTTTGCCCTAGGGTAGCGAACGCAGCTAAACGTAGACGTTTGTGACACAGACGATTTATAAATGACAATTATCCACACTTTTTTCGTTACGCAGCGTTCATAGTGTAAGAAAGTCATTTCCATATTTTCTTTAAAAAAAGATTTTACAAACTTTAAAATGTATTAAAAAAACGTAATAAGATACAAAAGAACAAATTATGAGTCATAGAATGACGTTGGTCTACGGAGGTCACAGTATAGAACACACCCAAAAACAACGTTTTATTGACAGACATAATTTTAATCAATATTTTAGTCATAGAAGGTTCTCATTCAATACATTGTTCATATAACGCTACAAAAATAGGAGTCGTTTTTTTTCAAAGGATATTATTTTTGTGATCCAAAATTCAAACCCCAAAATAGCTGATGACTGGCACGGGCGGGGTTACGTTAAATATTAGATGAGACCCCAATTATTCGCTTGAACAATAGAGAATGATGTTTTGCCTCAGGACGTTTTTTCCCGCCATTGTTGGCACGCATCAGTCGAATGTCGCGGGACTTAACACAAGGGAGTGTCTCACTGAAGATGCGGCACGTTTGCGGCCTCACTGCGACACGTTTGCGACATCATTGCGGCAAAGTGATCTTGTCAGAGTGTCTAACGAATTTCATCAATAAGAGTGAATCTTTTTACACTTGTGTGTGTGTGTTTTGTTGTATTTTTATTTACACTTGAATGTTCTGTATGATTTCCCATTGTAAACTCAATGGTAACAAATCCAACTTCGGTGCCGCAGTACAGTGAAATCTACACACAAACGTGTTAGGGGAGCGGGCGAAATTGGTTAGAATTTTATCAATAGACAAAAAATGAGAGCTTTTGTATTTAAGAGTAATGGATGCGCGATCACATTCGTTCGATTTTTGTAGTTGGATTTTCATTGACACTCTACGACAAAGCAGATTGTCCACGTGCATGTACGATTTCGAATGTGAACGACACAAACACGTCTGTTCCACGACTGTCGTAATCTTATCGTACGACGATGAATAGGACCGTCCTTTACATGTAAAGAGAACAATTCCCGACATCAAAATAAATAAAGTCATTTGTGAAACCCACAATTCCCCCTTTCGCAAATATACGTATAGCAGTATGTATAACATAATATTTCTAATATTTGCGGAAAATCATAGAATTTTTGAAAGGATAGAACGGTATTTTGAAAAATTTCAACTCATACATGAACTTGTTTGAGAGCAATTTCTTTCATACTTAAAATGACTAAATAACTAGAGTTCAACGAACCCATCTCTTCGCCAAATAATCATGCCTTTATTTAAGACTTTAAGGTCTTTTTGTTCCTCACAAACACACAAACATTACCAAAACCAGACTGTGACCTGACAGATGACCTGGTAGCATCCCTGGTCAATCAGAATTTCATGCTTGTCAATTTAGACTTTGTCCCCAGTGTAAGGGCGTCCTCCAGCAAACCATCTGTATAACAGCTGTGTCCATAGATATAGGTCAAAATGAGATATATAGAGCACAGTTTATTTCTGTTAATACGTTTTGCTGCAGTACCTTAGGAAGCCGCTAGGGGGCCCACTATCATAATTTATCTTCGTTTTCCTGACCCCTACCCACCTACCAAATATCATCAGGATTTTTTCAAGGCTTCTCGAGTTATGCATTCCACAAACAAAAGGACGCACACACTCGGCCTGCTACCGTCCTAACGGAAAATGCTACGTCAACTATTTTCGAACACAACCTTCCTTTCCGCAGCCGCTACTTAAATACTAAATATCATGAAAATCCATACACAGCTTCTTGAGTTATATGCTGTTGGCATGGATTTATGAACTTTTCTCATTAATTATGCAAATAAGCTACTAACTTGCATAATTAGTATTACATTGTTTAAGTCATCACTCATTCTATCTACATACCGAAAATCCTGATGATCTGTTTTCACGTTCTCAAGTTACCCTCGTCCAAAGTTTGAACGGAAATCGGTGCCTGCAGTTCCCAAAAAGCCGCTAGGGGGTCCAAACTCACAGCACTTACTCTCTGTTTCAAGGGCTATCTACCACTCAAAAATCATGACCACAGCATGTCCAGAACACGAAGTGCCAAAATTAAAAGTTTTGCTGCAGTACCTTAGGCAGCCACTAGGGTGCCCATTATCGAACTTGACCTTCGTTTTCCTAACCCCAATCCACCTAACAAATATAATCAGGATCCATTCAAGGGTTCTCGAGTTATCTTGCTTACAGACAAACGCACTTACATACAAATCCCGCTACAGCACCATAGGTAAGAGCCAGGTAAACCATTTTCGCACTTGACCTTCCTCTCCAAAACCGCTACATACCTACCAAGTTTCGTGAAAATCGCCCAGCTAGATTTTGACTTATGCTGCCCCAAACAAACCGCAAAAAACATACCAAGCTCGCTGCAGTACCGTAGGAAAACGCCAGGTAAACCGTTTTCAAACTTGGCATTCCTTTCGACAACTGCTACACACCTACCAAAAATCACAAAGTTCCATCCACAATTTCTCGAGTTATATGCTGTTGACCTACATACAGACCCAAGTCAAGCAATCTCATACTCTTCTTGGCGAAGAGAATGAACATACGTGAGCATTTGATACACCCGTGAAAGGAAAGGAAAGTAAACTGTATATAATTGGAGTATCCATTTTTCAAAAGATACCTGACATATCTGTACGTGTGTCACCTTTCATAATCCAAATACCACAGATTTAAGTTAAATAAACGTTCCATATTGTGAACACAATAATATACTAGGTTCTCTTCGTAATATCCACAAATACCACGGATATAAATTGTATTCTACGCCCAACTTTGCCTACAAAAGGCGTCGACCGCCCTCAATGAAAAGGTGATACAAAATTATCACGCAAGCTTTCGCTCTGGTCAAATAGAATTAATCTTTCTTTACACATTGTTGTTCCATCAAGGCTGTAAACAAATCCAATTTTGGTCACTGTACAGTCACTCAGACTGAAATATGCACGTTTGTCTTGTTCCTTTTTCTTAAATCTGTCATGTAGCTTGTTCACCATAAATTGCTTTATCATGCCACGCTTTTAGTGTAAATCATACAACACTGAAACACTTCGATTTATTGAAAACAGGACTTCAATAATATAAATGTACAGATGAAGAACAAGAAAATTGATGTCATCATGTTGAAATTTTAAAGAAATAAGTTGAGAAATGATAAACCTTTTTTTAAATCCTGGTTATTCCTTCTCAGTTTGTTTAATTGTAAATCATCGGTACATATTAAACATTTCTCCGGGTTCTGTCTGTTTCAAATATACTTCTTCTGAAACCGCAGTTGAGAGCGCAGAGAGAGCGCCGTGAGAGCGCCGTCCTAGCTAATTTTGTATCATAACCACTGTTGAGACCAATCGCGCTCGCTGTGCGCTCTCTTGGCGCTCAGGGCGCTCGCTGCGCGCTCCCTTGGCGCTCTCTCTGCGCTCATCGTTAGATCGCCGTCCACGGCGCTCTCACGGCGACTGTTTTGAGCAGGTTCAAAACAGTCGCGGAGGTGATGGCGACCATGGCGACCATGGCGCTCCCACCGCGCTCTCTGCGCGCTCCCATGGCGACCTTGGCGATCCCACCACGCTCTCACCGCGCTCTTCCATATTTGAGGTCGCAGAGAGAGCGCCGTGAGAGCGCCGTCCTAGTGGAAAGGGGGTATAAGTGAAGCTATGTGCTCGAGGAGGTGCCTCGACCACGTTAAACAGCCTCATTACTCATACTTTGGGTACCTACTGGCTGCAAAATACACCAGATTATTATTATTATTATTATTATTATTATAGTTGTAAAAGTGGCATCGCTATTTAAGTCATGAGTGTGGTTAACGTTGCCAACTTGGTACACATGTAAGTGATACCAGTCTAGTATCACTTTTACAATACTATATATAGTTCACTTCTTAAATACAGGAATGAATGACTTGTTCGCAGTGATACCATGTTTTGTCCCTTGTTACTTCTTGTTACAACGTTTATGGTGTCTATTCAGTTGAAAATGTAGACATCTTGTATAATTTTTCACCCATCTTCTTTTTTATTTCGCCCTATCTAATTTTTTTAAGTCTGCAGAGGATGTCATCCATACAATTTACTTGCTGTGGCCTAAAGCCACGATTTGCGTGTACCGAGGGGTGCATTGTCCGTTGGAGAAAAGGAGAGCGCAAACTGTCTTATCAATTATTCCGTACGGCCGTTAGATGTCGCAAGTGGCCTCGGGAATCATGCGGTATCACGAAAGGTCAATTTGCGGGTCACTGGACAATGGGTAGTCTCGTACTTAAAGAGGTAGGAGCGTGAATATTGATTTTGAAAACATTCAGAAAGTTTACGTTATCTTGATTGGTTGGATTTTACTGGTCGTCGGTTGAATTTGAATTTTTGAAACTAGCGGTTGAGTAGACGTATGGGTTGGTGGACGGATCAATATGAAGAACTGATTTTAGGTGTTTCAAACACTTTATAAGAGAAAATACTAGAATTGTTGCGCCATTTTAAAATGATCTGCGACTACGTACATAAGGTATTTCTCAAAACGAAAAGCAACATGTTACGCCCCAAAGGCTATGTTTTCTGTGCTGTTCTACCCCCCCCTGTGTGTGTGTGTGTGTGTGTGTGTGTGTGTGTGTGTGTGTGTGTGTGTGTGTGTGTGTGTGTGTGAAAATGTGTGTGAACAGCACAACTGTGAGAAGCTGGATGGTTCATCATGATATTAGGTACTAGTAGGTGGGTAACGTTAGTTCACCTTTATCCGCAGGGTAACCTATATTCGTTGTGTTTACCAAGACGGTATTAGGTATATCCACCTGAAGGACGGTAGTTTCAAGTTGTGATATATGTTCGAAATATTGTAGTTTGAAAGTAGCGTCCGTCGACTTCATATTTCTGATAGTAACGGAAATATGTTACCCCACGGATAAAGGAGAACTAGCATTAGCTGTCAGGAAAGTAAAGTTCCAGTAGTAGTCTTTAATCGCTATTTCTCCAATCAATTCTTCTTGACGTTTAAGTACAATAGACAGCCGTGAACTTGTACAACACCATAGCATGTATTGTTTTCCCCGTTTATCCATTATTGATAGCTTAGGGTTGTGTTCCCGCGACCCGTGTGCGGCACACGCGGCGGGGTTAAGCAGGGGTGCGCCCGCCCGTGTAACACAACCTGACGGCCTACCTTACGGGGGGAATAATAAGTAGTACGCTGCGTGGTGTAATGGACGACGCCTGACCCGTAACTTGTCGTTAAAGACGGGGAAATTGGATTACATCGCTATGTAAAGCATACCAGAGTCGGGGCGACCGGCTGGTGGTCTGTTTGAATAGCTGTATTTTTTTTCCTTCACAATATCCGTTTTTCTTGTTTCCATGTTATCAAATAAATTTTTTTGTCATTCAACGTTTCTTGTGAGTCAATCTTCATCATTTGCATGTCTACGCCTAATTACAAAGACTTTTTTTCTAACTTAGTAAGCATCACACTAAAAGTAATTTGTCGACCGCTTCTTGAGTTATGCTCTTACAAAGTCTGAAACCAAACGTTAACCGCCTCCTGCAGTTCCGAAAAAGCCGCCAGGAGACCCAAGCCTATATCAATATCTCTGTCACAAGGGCTATCTACCATTCAACCTAGTACCTCATTCTAGCATGTCCAAAACTCGAAATATCAAGTGGTGCAGTACCTTAACAAACGAATAGGGGGCCCCTCATCAAAACCTCCTCACATACCAAACAATACAATCCATTAGGGCCTTCTCGAGTTATGCTGTTCATCCACACACACATACAAACACACACTCACATACACGCACTTCCACACACATACACACACACACACACACACACTCACACACACATACAAACACACACTCACATACACGCACTTCCACACACATACACACACACACACACATACAAACACACACTCACACACACATACATACAAACACACACTCACACACACATACACGCACTTCCACACACAAACATACACACACTCAAACACATATTCATACACACACACACTCACACACACACACACACACACACACACACACACACCGTGAGATGGTTTCACTTATGTAAATCATTGCATTAATATGCATGTATGATGTATGAATCCATAAACAACAATCAACATTACAAAAGTGACCATCAGTAATATCTTTATTTGCTTCTTTCTGGAATTATATATATTTTAACCATGCTCCCAGAGTTTCAGAACACTTACATTTTTTAACAGACGAGGCAAAAGGCACAACTTTATATGCATGAAAATAACCCAGCATATAATCTTGTAGACACTGATGTGTATGTACACAGATTTGCAATTAAATTCCCAAATATATTCTCTTCAAATTGTCAGACAACTTTTTGAAATGTTTTGAAATGCAACACATGATCACAAAAATACTTCTTGATATGAGTGCGGTTTCAATGTGCATATTGCTGGGAAATAACATAAATATTGACTTACAATAGACATCGACATATTACTCACAGTGTATCAATATGTATACATAGTTGAAACCAGGACCCTGCTTATTCCAGAATCCAATTTTTTCATATAGATACAAAATCTAAATAATACCTCATGGCGAGAAAATTCAAAATATAAGCAAATATTACATGGCATGAATTTCTACGGAAGAAATATTAAATTCTTCGGGTGACTTGCGGTTTGCAAAATGTTTGGTCAACTACATGTAATACTTTTAGCTTGATCAACCAACTAAGATGGTTGGCAGTGTAAGAATTAACAAATATATATATAAATAACAATATACTATATATATTATGCTCTTTCTATAATGTAACAAGTTTTAACTGCAAAAGACAGTAAAAATTGTACATTTTACTATTTATCAAAAATTCAAGATACAATTGCCCAGTTTTGTAGTTCATTTGGTCAACAGAAATTCTAACAGACCCAAATAATACCAATTTCATCAAATAGAACAAACATTACTGTAGAGCACCTGTACAAAAGTTTCTATAATTGTGAGAATATCACATATCAGTCTGACATCAGGCTTCTTTGCTATGCTGTGGCTTAAGTTTTTTTAGACAAGCACAATGGGTCATTCCTACTTTTTTCAAGAAGTGTGGGGGGTTCCTCTATACAATCATGCAGAGGTCAGACACTTGAGGCTTACACCTGAAGTTGACACTTGAGGCTTACACCTGAAGTTGACACTTGAGGCTTACACCTGAAGTTCCCTTATAAATGGGTGGAATTTTATCAATATGGACATTACGGGGACACGTTGTGTAAGAACTAAGTGCCTTTTTCACATTGCAAAGTTCACAGTTAACAATATACACATTTCTAAAAATAATTTTCACAAAATGGAAAACTTGACATGTCTCTGGATAATATTATATCATTGTATCAACCTGAGAGCAGAATGAACGATTCCAGAAGAAATTTCCACTTGAATCTCAAATTCATACAAGGTTTCATGGAAACCATCTTGTACAATACAGAATTTGCTAAATGCATTACAATGTATTTTGTTACTTAACACAATAGAGTATCCCCTCCCCCAAAATAAGCTGAGAAGGAGCAAAAGAATGCTTGTTACATTGTACAAAAAGCAATTAACAGTAAACCTCACCAAAGAATTATACAAATATTAAATTTTGCTTAAGGTTGGAGACATCATGTTAATCTCATACTGTGAGAAAATCAAAATATTGCAGGTTTCGATTTGGGATAATTCAAAACAATTTTTCTTTCGTGAAACTGAAGGACTTTTAATTGTTTTTGGTGTTCCCACATGCTAGACACATTGACACTCACAGGAACGTAGGTCAAAGGTTCCAAAATTATCAAAGATTATCTCAGTTCCTGTTTTCAACATTCCTTTAGTGATATGTCTGTGAGAACCAGTGGGAAAATGCAACAGATAGTATCAATTAGTAATTGACAACAAAGACATTGAATAAAACAAAAAATTTCCCCAAAAACTCATTTTTCAGGAAGGCATGTGATCTTTGATGTCTTGTTTTCAAATGATTTGTATGCTAAAGTCACCTGATACTGGCAACAAAAGCTTTCTTCTCTGAATATGATATGGAACCTAGAATATTGTGGCAAGGGCATTCTGATCGTCTGAAATTTTTAATCATTTTAAACAACTTTTGCAGCCTTAACAGTTGAAAATTATAAAATTTTCATAGCCAACATTTCATGTCAAAAAAGAATAATTCATTAGTCTTTTAAGCTACCTGCAATCACACAACTTATAAACCAGGTTTCTGTGATTTTCTTTTGGTATAAAATTGATTTCCTTTCTGGCACATGTTGTTGTCTTAAGCTTATAATTTAACTGTAACAAAGCTATAAGAACCAAAATTAAATTTTTTGAGATTAACCTGTTTTTATTTAGTACTTCAACTTGTTCTATTATGATTAATAAGTACATCATACTTTCATACTTTTCAACTCTTGACAAGCACACTGCATTGTTTCTTGTATTGCCAAATTCCCCTGTATTGCATGATTATGTGTGTACGGAGCTTGCAATTGGTGCAAATATTGCACAATGTTACATACAGGAGATTGTTTCATCTATTTTGCTTTTCTAGTTATGTTCTGTAGAGATGCTTTATTCTTTGCTCTGGGGACATGTCATGGCAAGACGTCTCATTCTAGCTCTTTGTCAAAATATGATTGACAGTAACAAAAATAATAGACAGCGTTCCCCAGATCCAAACGAAATACACCCAAAATGTATGTCTAAACGGCGACGTGTGCTTGTTTATAGAGCCCGGCCCAAACAGTATTCTCTGCTCTTTTCTCGCCGAATAAACAAGGAACGCCGGCACAAGATACTGTATTCCCGCCCCCGCGTACGATCCCGTTACCCCTACCAAGAATTCGAGATCGTCGGTGCCAAAAGCGACCGCTATCGGCGGGACTATGGTGAGAAGCGGGAAGAATATTCTATCGATGATCCATGGATAAGTGTACCCGTCCCTGTGGAACAATGTTTTGAGATTATTCCGCAACGTGATCGCGATGATGGGAAAGTTCGTGCTCAGCGTGAACACCGGGAACAGTCCGAGGAAGTAACTGATCTCCTTCGCGCTCGTGATCGGATCGCACTTGTCCATGAAGTTGAGGGTATAGATGTCCTTGATGTCCTTGTTGTTGAAGCAGAAGATGCCGGTGAACGACAACACCAAGTAGAAGACGAGGATTACGAGAAAGTCGAAGAAGACGAGAAGCGATAGGTGGCGCTTGTTCTTGATTGGAGTGACGAGCGAAGGCAGGGAGTGCTGGCACATGAAGGAGTAGACGCACACACCAAAGAGGTTGGGCACGCTGGTGATGGACTCCATCTTGGGATGGCCCTCGCCCTTGCCGTGGGTTATACGGGTCATCGCCAAGATGATCATTATCGTGAACGCTAAAATTAGAACGAGTAGAAACAGGTTACTTTACTTGATATCAAACGCTAAATATTAAGTGCACTGCACAAGAATGGAAAGTGATCTCAAACCAACTTAACTCAATGAACATTTGAGCTACGTACTCTTCTGGCAGTCATGACAGAAAAGGCAGATGCTATACAAGTTGTACATCATCTACAGGTTCAACTTACAGTTACAGTTATTGAAATTTTTCTGGTTGTTATCAACAAGCATTATGAACAGTTGGTCATGACTTAACATCCCGTCCTAAGGATTGTAACCCTTTTCATCAACATGCAAGTCAAGTAAGCAAAAACTGCCGAGATCTTTAACTCAAGATTCAAAGTCAGGATAACATTTAGGTAACTGGAGAAAGCACATTTTCAGGATCACAACATATAGTATCTACATTCCAAATATTATGTTATCACAATCCAAGCACAGCAACTACATATTTTGTGAAAGCAAGGATACAAGCTCATTGGTAAAATTATTGCCACACAGTACCTCCACTTTATGAAGGTAATAAAAAGGGGATACTCACCAACCCATCGCATGAGAGATGTGAGAAGTTGTAGGTACTTGGTTTTCTGCACGTTGAAGAACACAAACGGCCCGAGTAGCAAGGAGAAGGCACCCTGACAAAACAAAGATAAAATTGTTGCTATAAAACAGGAAAGGCATTTGGATAGAGTATCATCTTTATTAAGAGCATAAATTTTAACTGTTGAAGCTTTCTTTCAGCCATACTCTTCAACATTAATTAATTAATGGGCTTTTAGATATCATTCAGCCTAACTACAGGCTTTATTCAGCATAACAATTTTATCACTCATCATGCAGAACATGTCTATCTTTTTCATGCTTTGTTTACTAATGGGAAAAGGAAATAAAGCAATAAAACTGTTTAGGATTATTATATAAAATAAGAACATAATTCATTTATTATCATAACCATCACAGTGACTGTAAAAACTGTTACACTAGTTGCTTACCAGATACACCCTGTAAGCATTCTGCCTGTTGACAGCAGTCCCCCAGCATGGTGAAGAGTTGGTCAGGTTGATCTGCTTGGATGGCTTAATGTTACAGGTGATGTTCACTGGGCTGGAACAATGGAAGGTACACATACCATTACAGTTATGGCATGGGCTTAATGTTACAGGTGATGTTCACTGGGCTGGAGCAATGGAAGGTACACATACCATTACAGTTATGGCATGGGCTTAATGTTACAGGTGATGTTCACTGGGCTGGAGCAATGGAAGGTACACATACCGTTACAGTTATGGCATGGGCTTAATGTTACAGGTGATGTTCACTGGGCTGGAGCAATGGAAGGTACACATACCGTTACAGTTATGGCATGGGCTTAATGTTACAGGTGATGTTCACTGGGCTGGAGCAATGGAAGGTACACATACCGTTACAGTTATGGCATGGGCTTAATGTTACAGGTGATGTTCACTGGGCTGGAGCAATGGAAGGTACACATACCGTTACAGTTATGCAGGGCTCAAAATACTGGGTGCATGTGCACCCAGGTGCACCCAAAACTGGAGTTGTGCACCCAATTATTTTCTGTGGGTGCACAGGGTGCACCCAAATATTTTATTAGGTTTATGTATGTAAAGATATCAAGTATACTAGTATACATCATATTCTTGACAATTCGAAGTGTTATAAAGATAATAAAAATGTCTGTCATGGTCAATTTGAAAGCTTGTAACTAAGTTTTGCTATTAGGTTTTCTGACATTCTACTTAAATTTAAGTGGTGCACCCAAACATTTTTTGGTGCACCCATTTTTTTGAGCTGGGTGCACCAGTGCACCTAATCCCAAAATGAATTTTGAGCCCTGGTTATGGCATGGCAAAGAGAAGAACAAATGTTCTTGCTGTGGCCTTGGGAAAGGCACTTTATACAACTTCACTCAGGTGAAAATGAGTACTGTTAGGAACATCCTTCAGATAGGACGTTACCTGGAGGTTATGTATTTGAGGAGAGCCACACCTAATAAAAGAATGGAGTTGAAAAGAATAGGGTTCATTGTAGACTATACAGGAAAGGGGTGTTGGTCTGCAATGCTGCAGTTCCTGAAAATACTGCTAGGGGGCCCAAAATTTCCATGTCTCTTTGGTAGCTCAACAACTACATTGTAGCAATAGACTAATATTCACACAAATCCACGAAAAGGATCTTGAGTTACAGGTGCAAACACACATACACAACCAAAAAACAGTAATCCGTTCAAAGGTGACCAACTTTGTTGTTGCTATATGTTGGCGTCCATCTGTCTCGGAAGACAATGGTAGGTAGACATTTACTTGCAGTCTGCCTGGCCTGCATGTGACTTTTTAAGGTGAAGGAGGGGTGTGCATTTCCTTCTCCACCCTCTCGTTTGCTAGCGGACAAAGTCCCACAGGGACAAGAACTGATAGCCACATGTAAGATGGTGGTTTGTTTGGAGTTGTTTGGAGAGTGAACCAACTCCTCTGAGGTAATAAGGACACTAGGACTCACCATGTGATATCCCTGAGTGACTTGGGCACAGCGGCAGCATAGATGGCCAGGTCTCCGTACAGGTAGATAACAATGCACAGGTAGAACAGGTACCAGCCAACTGGGGACAAAGAAATAGATTATATATCATTGACAACCACTTGTATGATTGTATTAATCTATTTGACAGGTTCAAATTACACAACTGTCATTAGGAGAACATTTAGATTATAATCATACTCTTAAGAAAACTTGAAGGGACTATAACTGGTTCTTACTTTTGTTGAAGAACATGGATGCCATTTGGCCCTGGAAAAGAAAATACCACATTATTTTGTTCAGATGAATTATATATCTATCGCGGATCGGGCAAAAAGCACACAGCTTACATGTATATGTATATGTAAAAGCATATAAAACAAAAAAGCTCAGTAATACTACACTGCAAACATAAATTGTATCTTATTTACTGAATAAGGAATCAAATGAGGTCTATTTTATATATAGTTCCAAGGAAACATTCTTCTGAAATTTACATCCCTGAACATGCTGCAGTACATCTTACTTCCACTAGGGGGCAGTACTGGAAACAGCCTTAGGTAAAGACCTTATAATTACCATCTCCACCCTTTCTGTGATGTCATACAGGTCGACTCTTCTTCTTTTGGGATCTACAGAAGAACATCAGATAAAACATACAGTGATGAAGTCACTTTTCAAAATGAAACTATAGACAATGAATGATTGTACAAAGGGTACACGCATTGCATGTAAACCAAGTCACTTTAGAAAGATACAGTCTAATCATCATCATCATCATCATCAGTCGGCTGCAGAGCAGGCAGCTGCAAGCTTTCTCCAGTTCCGTCTATCGGCAGCGAGTCTTATAAAGAATGCAGACAATACTTATTTCATATGTAATATGCAAACTAACCTGTTTCATCAATACCTTCATGAAGTTGCAAAAAACATGAACACATTTAGTCTTATTTTGCACAACAAAACATAGAGACAACAATGGGGAAGCTCTGCATTTTGACACACGAAAAAATTACAGGAAAAACTAGATATTTTACAGTAAGCCATTAAATCATATGACAATTGTTGCTGTTGGCTTATTTTGACTGAAATCTAAAAATCATCATCATAATCAGAAACCTAGGCCTAGAAAAAAAAACAAAGAAAAAAAAGATAAGACAATCCCTATGTAATGACCCCAATTCTCTCAGAAGTATAGTCTAGGCCTTATCTTCTCAAGTACAGGAAAATAAAGAATACCTCCACCCTTGAGGCATTGCCAAAAATAGAAACATGCATGTCAACATGTCAAAGTCATGTACCATTGACAGGAGCTAGAAGTGCTCTTCTCTCCTCTTCTGACTGATTCTCTTCTTCATCTTCTATCACATCTTCAGTGTGTGCATCATCCTTAGAAAAGGAAAAAGGGAAGAAAAGAGAGGGAAGTAGAATAAGTACGTATAACAGGTCTTCTGACATCATGATGACAAACCAGTTCAGAGTTTAAACTGTGCAACGTCAAAGGTGTAGGCCCCTAACATGTAATCAGTTATTATCTCGATCAATGCAAAATACATGTCAAGACATGTTTTGTTTACTTCTCAGGGGCATTCACCTTTGACATATTACCCATAGTGCATCACATGGCACATGCACACTTTAAATTATGAACTAGATTATACTAGAATTTAGTAGAAATAGTTCTCACCAACTTTTTTCCTCTGTTCCTTGTGTGCATAATAATTTTCATAAATTGAATATAATCATGCAGCGATACACTGTAATTTTAAAGTATTATTAACACATTGTCAATTGAAAATGTATCTGAAAACATCATTTTTGGCTGCATCATTGGCCTCTTGAATGCTTTGAGGCACTTGTAAGCTAAGTCTTTAAAAAAAATTGAATTTTTATCACTATCTAAAGAAAATTTAATGGCAAATCAGCAACAAAAAGTCTAAATATTGTGAGGTTCTCCCCTGGCCAATGGAATTAAAGAGCATCTTCTGATTTTAGGACCATGAATTTTGAAAAGTTCTTGACTTCAAAAGCACTTAATATTAAGGTATAACAAGAGGAAAATGATGGGAGAATATTTCTGTTGAATTCTTAATATAATAATACAAAATATCATTTCACATATTATAACTGCCTAAAGAACATTCTTTGGGAAGACAGAAAAAAAGCAAATAAAACACATGCATGTGAGACTGGTACATAACTTGGCAAACAGCAGATGAATAACAACTACTACATGTTTGCACTAAAACAAAATTTTTTTAATAATTTGCAAAGCAAAAGTGTGAAGCCTTTTAATTTTCATCAGTAGAATGTGCATATCAAACTGCTGAAAGCCAATTTGAAAATGGTTTAAAAAAGAAAGAATTACAAGTAAGACATGAAGAAGTTCCCTCAACTTTCATTCTCAGATAGTTCATGTCTAAAAGCAATGTTCCAAGTCTGTCTATGATGCTCCATGTTTTTATTTGGTTTTATTTGACTTGGTATGATTATGTGAAATACAATTTCAAGCGTAGGTTTAGGTTCGAACTTATAATTATGGACCTGAACCTGAACATATGGACCTGAATGAATTTGAACCGGAGTTTAGGTATACAGCACATAATGTATATAATAAGTTAAATCCTGTTCAAGTCACTCTGATATCTTTTTCCCCAAAAATGTTCACTAGATTTTCAGCACACAGACAAACTGAGCACACCGGCTTTCTTACAAGCTTTCTGGTCTAGTTTTGTTCCCTTTCTATGCAACTCTGCAAATATTAAGAAATTCATTCAAAACTTAATTCATTCAAATCTAACACTTATAAGTCCTCTTTCTAATTGCTTTGCAAAAATCACAAAATTTTTTTTTATCAAATCTGCAAGTGCACATAAAAGGGAACAAAGGAAGACTATGAGAAGTTCTGAATACAGCATAACATATAAATAGGGGGAAGGAATTGGGAATCTAGCAAAAGAAGAAGCCATGCATGCAGAATCGTGTCGAGCTACAAACTGAGAAAGCGGAACCTTCTTCATTCTTTCATAATACGAGTATGGCGGCCCATGCACCCTCTACATGGAAAAGGAAAACAAGAAACTGTAAAAAAAACGATCAACGTCAAAAATTATCATAACCACAATGTGCGATCCCTTGCATACTTGCATACTGGTGTTAGTAAAAGGTGTATACACACTGTCAGGCATAAAATTACAGCAATGTGATTTCACATGCATGATTAGAAAAAAGGGCTCGCCTCTGAGGCATCGCCAAAAAAATCCAATGTGGACCTGCTTTTAGCCTTACCAAAATTTTGCCAGATTTATATATATGGGGCTATAAAAAGTTGCAAATGATGTTACTGGCCTTAGTACCATCTATGTCAGTTTACGTCCACTCTGGTAGCTTAAGTGACCATCTGAGTGGACGTACATTGTAAACTGACAAGTAGACTGTACCGTTGATGACTGACTTAAACAATTTTTAGCATTTCCGCAAATACATGGAAATAAGAAGAAATATAGACATAACACAACAGACTTAAAACTTTCTGTAAGATGATGATCTTAAATCAAACATAAGAGTAGTCACTGGTGCCCCAAATCCGTACAATTCAGACGTTAACCTTTTTTTGTACCAAAACAAAAGCACAACAGATCAGTCATTACCTTAGCACAGTTAAACCATGCAAAAAAATACATTTCATAAAAAAATAACTACTATAATACTGATTCTGGACACCATACTGCAATTCATGCCAACACATTATTCATACATGGTATGAAACGCAAAACAGGCTTGCATAATCAATATTTGCTTTATCTAATTACACAAGACTTTTAACAAACACAACAGAAAAACAGGGCAAATCAGTTTGCAAGTCAGCAATCTTGTTCTGCCAAGCTGCAAAAAGTAAAGAAAAACATGCGAAAAGGAAAAGATGCTAAAAAGATACAATAGTTTGAAGAAAGCAGCATGCATACTATATACAAGTACAACCGTTATATTTTTTAAGAAAAAAATGAAATGTGGTGTAGCCAAAAAAGTGCAATTTTCGGGATTTGTGAAAGCTATGTGTGCATGGCACAAACCAAGCGCCGCCCTTAACAAAAGGATCTGCCCTGGCGGAAAACGGAACGGCGTACGGTACGGTACTTTTTTGTGGTTGTTCGCAAAGGCGGCATGCAACTTTTCCTCAAAGGTGGCTTTGTGTACCTCGTTCTGTTTCTCTCGTGTCTTCCAGCGCAGACGGGCGTTCGCCACCGACATGGTCTCCACAACAAATGTTGTGGTCATGAAGCTGCAAGTATAAGAAAAGTTTTCTACATCATGTACATTATACATTACAATCTTAATTAAATAAGCTGTTTGACCAATGAGATTTAAGCATCATGTCCATCAAATTTTTCAGTTAAAGGAAAAATAAAGGCTGCCTCTGATTTTTTTTATTTCTCAAGTTTACTCTCTTTCGTTCTTCTCTCCTACAAGTCTTAGGCCTCTTTCTCTAGATTCTTTCCATCAACCACCCAGCTACACCTGTATCACATGTCTAATGAACCATCCCTACCTGAAGAAGCCCAGTAGTATGATGAGTACCAGACTGATCAGCCTGCCAGCAGCACCGAAGGCTTTAGGCATGGTGAGGGCTCCTGTCCCTACTATCAGTACATGTATCACCCACCCAGCTACACCTGTATCACATGTATAATGAACCATCCCTACCTGAAGAAGCCCAGTAGTATGATGAGTACCAGACTGATCAGCCAGCCAGCAGCACCGAAGGCTTTAGGCATGGTGAGGGCTCCTGTCCCTACTATCACCCACCCATCTACACATGTAGAATGAACTGTCCCTACCTGAAGAAGCCCAGTAGTATGATGAGTACCAGACTGATCAGCCAGCCAGCAGCACCGAAGGCTTTAGGCATGGTGAGGGCTCCTGTCCCTACTATCAAGTTAAAGATGTAGATCAGACCCATCTGTGGAAGAGAAATATCAAAACATGAGAGTTTTTCTAGTATAATAAACACAGAGGAACACATGGGGTGCTAAACTCTTGTATTGGTCTGCATGGGGGAGCTGGCAATGATTCGGCTTAGGAAAAAAATGTTTTGTTTCCTGTTTCAGTCTAGAAAAAATTAGGGTTGGTAAGTAGGTATTATCTTTCTTTTTCTTGTACATGTATTTCTTTTTAGGCAGGCCAAAACTCTAGCAGGGCTCGAAATACCACATGCATATGCAAGTTTGTGCAAGTAAAATTGGTGTGGTGCAAGTAAGTTTAGACCAAACTTGCACCAGTGCAAGTTACTTTTGTCCTCTAATACCTGACATTAGAAAAAGCTTACACACACCGAGAATATTGTCATTGTCTGTCATTGAAAGGTAAAAGAAAATAACACTGAATAAAAAAAGCCTAAATTTGTTATTTCTAAATTTGGTTAGACATCCAGGTAAACTATTTATTTTAGACAAATCCATCTCTACAATGCTAATGATTCCTATGGTGCTGTTCCTTTCCTTTATTCCTTTATTCCGATACCCTTTAGCCCTATTTAGGGCTAGTCTACCAGGGTTCATATGAAACAATGAAACATACATAAACAAATGCAAATATATACACAAACATACATGTATATATACAAACAGAGCAGTCTTACCTTGATTTGCATATGAGTTACATTTGCATACTAATTAGTGACTTTAAAATGTTCAACTGGTTTTTCCAGTAATGTGTATTGTATTGAGTTGTTCTACCACTTCATTCTGGAGATGTTACTGTGATGGATGTCACTCAAAGAGTCCAGAAGAAATCTATGGATCTTATTGAGTTGTAGACATTGAATTGTCTTTAATTGAGGCTAAATTCACAGTTTTAATGAAACAGTTTGTACAATTTCAAACCAAAAATAAAATACGCTACGGAAAAATGTTCAAATATCCAAACATGTGGTCTTTACAGGTATGTATCCCCATTTACTCGCGTACATTTGCAAATTTTCAGAAGAGGAGATAAGGGGTTAACAGTTCACTATTTTGGATTGTGCAAGTAAGTTTCTTTTGGTGCAAGTTACCTTTGGCTTAACTTGCACAGGTGCAAGTTGACTGAAAAGTGTATTTCGAGCCCTGTCTAGTGATATTACAATAGAGTTGAACAAAATAAACTGAAATGCATGAGGACACTAAGTACCTTTCAATGTCAAACTTTAATTCTGAGCATAAGTTTGGATACATTTATCCTTCAGTAGATAGAACAAGCAGTGTTTTTACTTCAATAGGAAGCAGGCTGAATAAAAATTCTAACTGGAAGCGATGTGACTGTATATGCCCAGCCCACCCCCCAAAAAAGTCTAGGGTTGGTAGGTTTTTGTTGAGTAGGTCACTAGGGAAACAGGAACACAAATTTTTTTCATAGGCCTTAACTTCAGGCATTCCTTTTAGCACTGCACTAGATCTAGATTTGGTATCATTGGTTGATAGTAAAGCAAGGCTGCGACCACCGACACCAACTTGACTCAATCAGTGATCATGAGTCTCGACGAGTCTTGACAATTAACTTTGGATACTAGTAACAAATAAATTATGTGCAATACAGAGATGCTTTAGGAATAAGTCATGAACAAAACTTATGTTCCATAAGCACCAGCTATGATTAATGAGAATCAAAATAGCTCACTACGCCTTATGGAAAAGGGCATGCAGCCGCTTCCTTATACATGTACACAATTGGCACTTTATTCTTGAAATTCTTGGAAATAGATTTTGCCAAAAGGAGAAAACTCATATTGACCACTGACCATTAGTAGCCATATTCTTCTTATGTGATAAATCATAAAGTCATCATATGACAGAGCAAATACCATTAATCTATGTTCTGAAATGTTACATATGCATGTGGCACATTGCATACATACAAACATGTAAATCACTAAGAAACTTGGTACATTTCTTCATTATACTTTCCCCTTGGCCTTCTACAACGAAACTAAATCTTTATGACAATGGATAAATTTACTGCATTCAGTACTTCATATGGAGGTAGGTTAGCCTGATTGAATCTTGCTTATAGCAGCCCACCCAACATGTGGGGAGGGGCCAGTTACAGCTCCGGACAGCAGAGTTTGTGTTACACAGACTAGACATAGGTCAGAACTTATCCATGTCATGATAAGATTTGCGAAATTCAGTTACTCAAACAACTGGATATGATTTTTAAAACGTTAATGGTTAATGCCTTTTTAGGTATCATACATTTCTTTTTGTCAGTGCAGACACTTAAGCAAGGGCGTTTTATAAAATAATGTCTGTGCACTGGAGTTAGAACTGAAAGTAGGGAAGTTGTAAATAACATTTTTAAGGAAGTTATCAAATCCAAGTTCCTTTTCCATTTCCCCAACCTTTCCTGTATATAATCTAACTATTAAACTTCTACCATCTAAAAAAATTTGGTCATAATTTTTTTCATTGATGTATAATACGTTTAATGAAATCAAAATGCTACGATGTTTTGTACGACTTTAGAATGAAAGGTTTAAAGTTCGACGGTAGAAATCAATACAAAAATTGGCAAAAGTCCCGTGGTCAAAATAATTTGATCATATCAACAAAATCTATCTAACATAATTTTGCGAGTATCTTTTTTCAACTCTTTGCTGTACACACATTACATCGTTTTAACTACAATGCTGTCGGACAAATAAAACAAAAAATACTATGCAAAATCATTATACAGATGGTTTCGATTATATGGTTGACCCAGTAAAAAAATCTCGAAGAAAACTTCAAAGAAAAAACACCGATTGAAACTCACAAAGGGTGAATACAACGATCCCGTCTCGGTTATGTCGCCCGCCATGGTTCAGCTCAGTCCCCGGTAAGTTTATCTTCCTGTCAGACGTGTCTAAACTTGAAGTTTCTGTCAGGAAAGATGAGAAAAAGTCGTCCGAAGAAGAATTCTTGTACGTGGCCGCGAAAAGTCACCTGGTTTCCGCCATCTTGTTGACGTCATCAATTCAGGGCGACAGAACAAAACTTGTTCATGAGAAATAGAAAAAAAAAATTATCAAAGTTTTGACAGAAGAATTGTAAAACTCTGATGATGATCAAATACCATTAATGTTAGTTAGTTATTTTGAAAATATACAAGAAATATTTGTAACACAACATTTATGTTTATTATCAGGCATTTATCTAATAGTTCTGGTTTGTTCTAACGCCTTCTATTTAGGAAGGTCAGGGGTGAACCATTTAGGTCAGGGGTGAATCGTTTTTTGTTGATGGAGAGTGGAGAGGCCTAGAGGGAGGAGGAAGAACTGAAAGGAGATGAAAATCAACGAAAATACGTTGCTAGAAGGGAGCAGAATCGTATTGGTGCCGTACAAGAAGCAACATGTGCCAAAGTAAGCACTATTTTTGAATCTCATCCAACTTGAATAGCAGTTTTCTGACAAAAATATGCAGAGACAAATGGGGGGTGGGTTTTGCAAGGGGGTATGGGGTGGTTCAAGTTCAAAGAATGTTTTTCACAAGTAAATGATTATATTAATTACAGGTTCGCATTGGTATTACTTGCATCCATACTAGTATGCACCTCCATTTCGTTTCCCATAGGTTTAAATGATGGGATGAGTTGTCGCTATTTTGATATGTTATTGTTGACGTGGAATGTCATCAACGTGTTGTCATGGTCTAGCTTATTCCTTATTGTCATTAAAACCTCAGTCTCATTGTTCTTATTGTTTTTAGATATCATTTTATTCCATCTCATGATCATGATTGTAAACAGGTACCACGGTTGGATGCAGTCATCAGAGCTGCAGGAGCTGACAGCATCAGAACCACTAACCCTGCAGCAGGAGTATGAGATGCAGAACAGCTGGTGGCAGGACCAGAACAGTAGGGCGGTCTTTCTGTGCTGTGAAGTTCTGAAATCCAATTTGCTCTGTACCAAATATTACTGTAACTACTAAGAGTGGGGTCAAGCACGGCCAATCAACAATGCCAAGCGGCTGTCAGCCTTTTAGCGTAGTGGTTTAGCGGCTTGGTTTTAATGATCTGGACTGGCCCGGATTCGGTGCGGGTTCAAATCTTGGTAGTCAGGATATTGTTTCTCTGTTTCTACTCCTTTCTTACATTACAACTGACCAGGGCTTTTTTCTGTCCTACTTATTGCTGTGGAGCCAATATTGTCGATTTTCCTTACAAAATACCAATATATGTCATTTCAAGCTCATTGAAATAGGTTTTCAACAGTTTCATGCCATCGATGAAGTTTAGATTTTTGGGACAGATGGGGTAAACATTTTTTTTCCTATAATTTTAGTATAAAATTTCTGTCCTGGGACGGAGGGACGGGTCCTGGAGACAGCACTGCAACTGACACATTCTTGGATTAAAAGTTGCTTAATACAATGTTGTTGATGTGTAATATCAAAATGTGAACTTTCTGTTTTCCTCAGAATGCACCTTTATTGTACTTGACAAGACCAGCTGGCAGTCTGCAGAGAAAACAGAAATAGGTACAAGTTACTTGTATGAACTAAAAGTTTGGTTATGATAACATTATCGAACATTGAAGTATCATGAATACTTCCATAACAGTAATTGTGAAAAAAAAGTTCTTCTGGCAAGAAGCAAATTGTTTAAATCAATGACAAACAAAGAGGAAAAGTGGTTGTAATATGCAGATGTTCTCTAATAGACTATATTGTTGTACTACTACTACTAGCAAGTAAATAATACTACATGTACTACTACAAAAGTACTTTGATATCAGTTTCTGAATTAAGAAACGTAATTGAAAATCTATGATATTGATGTAAATATTTTATTCCATACAGCAGCTATTCAATTAATGACAATACAATGTATTTAGTTTGTCTGTCTTAAGGTTCAAGTTGAGTCATACAAAATTCTCTCCATTTCCAGACAGCATGATAGGAGATGTCAACTTGTTCTTCACCAATCAGGAGAGTCCTACTGAAGCTGAGATAGAGATCATGATAGCAGGTATGACTTCATGTCTTTGTAGACAAAAAAACATTGTCATTCTCCTATGCAAAGACATCCAACAACGCCATCAAACCGCCTCGTGTCTGTACTCTGCTCCTGACTGCCCTGCTTAATAAAGATCAATGAGCTTTAAAATACCCTTACAATGAGTTACATATGCGAGATCCCTTTTGAAGACTGAAAGGCCTATTCTTTGATTTCTCTGACAGCTGGTTTGTGGCGATGCCCACAGAAACTGATGGTGATGGTTGAGATAGCAGAGTACAGACAAGAGGCGGTTTGCTGGTGCTGTTGGATGTCTCTGCATAGGAGAATGACTTTTTGTGTAAGGCAGCATTTCACTAGCATTATGCTTTTATAATTAGTGGCCCTCCCGATATCTGTTGGCTGGTTGCAGTCTCGGACACTGGAGTTGTATGTGTTACACTGAGACTACCATGGCCAACCGTATTGAAAATGGTTTCTTTTTCACACCTGACATGTCTCCTTTTTACCCTCTAGAGCCCACCAGTCGCAGAAAAGGGTCAGGAAGGGAAGCTCTCACAACCATGATGGCTTATGGTAAGTCAAGGAAGGTCGGGTAAAAGGTAAAGAAAGTCCTATAGCCTTAGTTTTAAGACAGTCACTGTAGCATTGTTGCAGTCCACTGTGTCTAGGGCAAGGTATTGCAAGGCAGAGCCCATCCCTCTCCTCCCACCAACTTTAACCTCCCTTAGGGAAGATAATTGACTTATTAGCATACGACCTTGTCTAGATTTTGTCTTCTAATTAAATATGGTCTAAAAATTGTCATCCCAATTTATAGTCTTGGTTCAAAAGCTGGCAAATTCAGATGTTTAATCACAGATGAAAGATTTTGTACGCTGTCAGTGTCTGAAACGTCTGTCAGACTGACCATTTACAAATTTGAGTAACTCTTGCCTTGCAAACACTGTATTTAATATGGGAAGTTTTATCCCTTATAATTCTCACTGTCAATAGATATGTTTCAAAATTGAATACTAGCAACATCATATTTTTGCTGATAGTTTTTCATATTTTCACGACAGGTGTACAGGAGCTTGGAGTGACAGAGTATGTGGCTAAGATTGGCTACAGTAACCATGGGAGCTTGTCTCTGTTCCACAAACTGGGTTTCACAGAGGTGGTTATGGATAGAAAATACATATGTGATATTATCAGCCTTCCGCAAATCAGAGATAGCTGGGGAAGGGGAGATTCACTAACATCTGATTGATGGCTTTAGGGTGATGGCACCATAAAATCGACAAAAACTCCAACATCCACTCGTATAATTCCACCATGTGCCATAATACCACTACATGAGAAGAAAACAATTTAGAAGTAACTAAAGTGATTTAAAGAATGGTACCAATGCAGCATCTGTAATAGTGAGGTATGTACACTTCAGACATTTAGGTCTTCAAGACAATCTTGACAAGGCCTCTATAGAAAGTCGTTTTTCTTTATTTGGCGGTATTGGCACCGGGTAGAATTTTAATAATAGAATTGATGTTATATGAAATATGACTCTTATTAGTCTTTGGTTACTGAATGTCAAGTCAAGTCAATTATTTCTTTTTATTCATATTCCTGGAACAATTACTGATCTAAATTTTTAATGAATTTTCCCCAGGTGTCCAGAAGTGATGTATTTCAGGAGGTTACGTTACACCTGCCCATATGTGATGACATCAGGACCAGGCTGGAGCAGGAAACCTCACACATTAGTAAACACATGTATGGAGACCTCAGTACATACACATATGAAGATCACAGTAGATAACACATGTGGAATGTGTGAGAATGCCCAGCCATGGATTATAATACAGACTTGTGTGATGATTCATACAGACTTGTAATAGCCGCTTTATGGCGCAATACAACAGTCTCGATTCAGGTTCAATTAAATCAAATAAAGGACTTGAAAACGTGTTATTTTTCTTCGCTTCATGATGAAATTACATCAGATGAATTACAGAGTCTGACTCATCGTAAAATAGTAAGAATTTGCGTTTTAGGTATAGTACGTTAAAAAATGCATTGTACCCAGTCTGTGTTCTACAATGATACTAAATTCTGTGCAATGCAAACTCTGCTGTCCGAGGCTGTAACTGGCCACTACCCGCATGTTGGGCCTACAGCTATAAGCAAGATTTAATCAAGCTTCATTGTACCGGGTTTCATCACACACTGGTTGGTTCTGCAGTTCTTGTACACAACTCAGACATTAAGTCTGTTAAAACGATAGAAGTCTTAGACAGAGAGTTATTGAAGAATGTAAAATGCATTTTGCACATTTGAGATGCAATTTGTATTCAGTTGAAAATAATTTAGCTGTCACAAATAAAAAGAATAATACATTTTTACACAAACCATGCAATTTTTGAGTTATTTCCTTTCACCATATCATACATTAAAAAATACTTTTAATAACCACAAAATTCAGACATCAGAGAAATGTTTTCCTGAAGTGAATTCAGGTCATTTATTGTATTCAATATGCCAACTACATTCCAATATTAGGCATCATAGCATCGCACACAGTCTACCAGTAATCCAACATATTTGAAGTTCCTTACAACAAAACTGGCCTTTTTTGGCTACACCTCAGGAGTAGTGCCTTCCTGATTGTTTTCAGCCATATGAAATTTTAATCATTTTAAACTAATGATTTGCTTCAAGATAATTTAATATTATACAACATGATTTTTAGTATAGAAATTGCCATAAACATCAACCAAAAATGTTTAAGTGAATAGTTATTACGTAATATTAGCAAGGCACTGATTGTCCAAAAATTGGGGCAATAAAAAAGGCTGATATGGAACACACTGGAAGTAGTTATTTAAAAGCATTTTCATGTAAAGAAAATGTCCACAGTCAAAAAGCTAGGATTCAATGCCAGGCAGAGTTTTCTGTATCTTTACAACTTGTGACATACATTATATATCTTTCATCAGTGTTATATAATAAAAAAAGGACAAAACTTAACTCTACTTTTGCTGTCTGGGGGTAACAAATGTCAAGTGCATAGAGTTGAGAGATCAAATACATATACTTATACAATTGAGAGCCTAATTTGGCAATAGTATTTTGAGAGCACAGTAGAACACCAAGTTGCTTTGATTCAGAGATACCATATTCTAAAAGAACAGACTTTTAGTTCAGTCTAAGAATTGTACAAAAAGAAGTTCAGCACACTCAGAAAGGATTTGCTGAGAGAAGGCTAACTTTTAACCAACACTTCAAATCTTTGGGACTTACCTACAGAATGGTCCCTTTTGCAGCTTACTGTATTTCCAGAATGTGATGTTTGAGTCCACATGACTGAAGCAATGGGTCGTACCTACCAGATAACCTGTGTCGCCCCCCGTCTTTGCTCAAGGTGGGCTGGTTAACTTGAATGTACACTGCCTCCTTCAATTCTCTTGCAAAGAAACCTGGTTGCAAATCTAGGAAACTTACCCATTGCTGCAGTAACATGACTTCAACGTTCAGCTGAAAATTTGGTAATTCCCATTTATTTAATTTAAAATGGGTTAGGCAAAGTTTAATCTTCTTTCATAATGCCATTTATCGACACGTATAACCTTTCATGCTAAAATAGACATGATATGCTTTGCATGCCAAAAGTAATACTCAATATACTAGCCAGAAACACTGGAATATTATCAAATATTCAACTTACAAACCTTATAGGTCACAGAGAGTATAGCAAAACAACACACTGAATTATACCAGTTCATATGCAATACTTTATTTCATATAAAGAGATTTGGAATGTTTACGAAATAAGATTGTACAAAACTTTCTTTTTCAAATATTAAAGCACATTTCATCATGATTATAACTGTTACAGTTTATATTTGATGTTTAGTCTGAGAGAAAAAAACTACTATTTACTTCTGTGGCAACTGCGAAGTGAAAGCACTTAGTATACCTTATATATACAAAATGTAAAATGGAAGTCCCAACTTTTGTCCATATTTGTAATGTAATGTATAAGAAATGTCGTTAAGATGATATATGTTACAAAGGCATACAATAAAAATCTATTTTTAGGCCAGTATTCACAAGTTTAGTGTGACTTCAGGGAACTGGCCAAGAGGGTTGAACCAATGGAGCCGCATTCTCACAAACATTGTTGGTTCAACTGTTGTATTGTTAGGTGCTACATTGTGACAGCAGTGCAGGGCTGCCCCCTTGTAATTGATATACAAACTGCAGCCTATAAACACTTGAAACTGTCCAGCCCTTTGAAAAACTAAAACTTGACTTTCAAGAGCAGTGTTCACATTTGGCTGCCATCCCCTCAATGGCCTGAACTTAGTGAAGCGCCATCTAGTGATTTTTGGTCAAACTCCAAGATTGCCAAATTGAGTGAGAAACATTTTGAGCAGGATTTCAATGGCAGGTATGAACCCAGCCAAAATTGATCACAATTTGAGTTTAATGAAGCAGACTGATTCCAGTTGATTCGTAAAAATTTTGCGAAGTGTGAACTTGGCCTCATTTCTTTTGGAGCATCTAACTACATGTATGGCATCGCAGTAGGGTCTGTATTTTGAATGATGTCAATGTAACTGTCACAATCCAGTGTAAACTTATAGTGCACAAAGCTTTTAAAGTTTGTAACACCTAGTACATACATTACCCTGCAGTATACAATAAGGCATTTGAAATGGCACAAAGATTCAAGTTTGCAAGACCACACCGATTTCACTCCATGATTCTTGGATTCGCCTGCTTAATTTTTTTTCTTAATTTTAAGAAAAAATCATTAAAATAGGAATAATTTGGACTTGTACAAAAAAAATGCTCAATGACATACTTTGACAAAAATAGTTGTCCAATAGATTTTTTGTAAAGGAATTGTTTGTCTGGTATGTTGAATTTTTTTAGTCTATCTTGAATTTCTGCAAAATCTGAGAACCATAGAATTTAATTGGTGTGGCCTTTAGTACCTAGGATATCATCACGGCTGTACAACACAAAGGAAAGAAACACAAATTCAAACCTACACAAAAACACACACACATCTAACTGCATACCTGTGTTCATTTATGTACAAAGACCCCTTCTACACAGACATCTGCATAGTACATAATGTCATGTTAACGTTGTTTTCTAAGGATAGACTGAACAAAAAGTTATGCAAAAAGATATGGAATTGCTATTTTTGTGTGCCATAATTATGTACAACTTTTTCATGCATAGAAAAAATGCCCTGCAAATTGTTTGGACAATCTTTTACATGATGATTGCAAGAAATACACTCAGTCAACTTTGTCTAAATTGCTTTGAAGCGACAATCTAAAAGAACAAAACAAAAATACAAAGCTGGCCCAGGAAAAACAGTACATTGTTGTACAGAGACGAATCTGACCCTAATCTTGCAAAACAATGGCTGCCAATAAAGTAGTTTGTTTCAGTCTGACACATGACTGTTAGGTGCTACATTGTGACAGCAGTGCAGGGCTGCCCCCTTGTAATTGATATACAAACTGCAGCCTGTAAAAGCTTCTTGTGAAAACTTGTAACTGTCTAGACCTTTGAAAAACTAAAACTTTGTCTTCACTATTTCAAGAATCTTAACTTGTCCATGATTGGAAGAAGCACTCTGTTTAACAAAGTCAACAAGAAGTCTTAAGACTTCTTCACACTTATAAGAAACTGTAGAAAACAAGTCCTATCTCATCAGCATACTTGGACAGCACATCTCTTCTTGGAGGAAGTGCTTTGTTCTACGACCCCAACCCTAAGACTTGAACAGTGCAAAGCTGCCTTTTTTTCTTGGCTTGGACGCAATTTGACCTGAAACTGGAATCAAAATAAGGGGTTAGTTCTTTTTTTTCAAATCAAACATGACAAAAACTTTTGTTATGAAAAATAAAAGGTTGACGGTTGGATTTTCAGTACCATGGTCATAGAATTTGAGTTAAGTTTGTTTATAATTTTTCATCGTTTTTTTAATCCTATGACTAGTCACACCGATTAAATCTAACTACATTTGTATCTATGATCATCTTGACTGATACTTTTCATGAAGAAACCCCTTCAATATCATTATGCATTGCTCTGTCTTTGCATGATGAGGGAGCTAGTGCATTTTCTAAGATCAGCTCTGAAAAAGATCTTGTATACTGGCTGGCCATAGTGCTCATACTTAAAAAGAAGAGGGTTACTTTAAACCATAGTGAATTGAATTTAACCAGCAAAAGCCTGAGTCATCTGCACAGTGTCTGTATATGTTTGAGTATCATATCAGTATTTGGGCTTAGCTACAACAGGTTAAAGTGCTTGTGTCACCAATGATGCTAAAATGCAACAGTTTCAGTTGAAAACCTGATTACAAGGAACCATCTATCATTCAATGTTTGCATTTCTCAAATAAACACACTTATGATGTTATTCAGCATCAAATCTTGCAAATCATTTGTTTGTGGTTGGACCAGGTCAAAGTTCAACTTTTAGGTCACAGGTCACTGATCCTGCTTACCACCCTCAGAACACAAGATAGCAGTCTGCCCAGTTCAAACAAGCTTGAAAGCAGGAACAGTTCACACTACAAGCAGCACACACAAACACACACAGAGAGGGAGAAGTTTGATTGACACTTCATGCAAATCTAGACTTGATTGACACTTCATGCAAATCTAGACCACCTTATTTCCCCAGGATAGAGTTAAGAACAGGAGCGTTGCCGCGCTTGTGGACCAGGTTGGCCGCAGCTGCGAGAGAGAGAGGAGAGACGTGACCACGATATATTAAAGTGCAAAAAGGACAACACATACGTGTTCATGAAAAATCATCCTTAGACACCTCTCGTAGTGTGATTACTTTCCACTTAAAGCATTTACAAAGACTGGCGTGTGGAAAAAGTGAATTCACAGTTTCACGACTGTGTAAAAATTGTGGTCCAATGTCCAAAGTTTATCATCCTCTTATGCAGGGACATCCGACGGTGAAACCGCCTGTCTGGATGTACCCTGCTTTCTCAACTGTCACCCTTAGTTCCTGTGGGCTTTGGATGCTTTGCGTCGCTACAAACCAACTGTCAGCCAATCAGAGAATAGGCCTTTCAGTTTTCAAAAGGGGTCTCACAAGTATAAGGGTAAGCTCATTAATATCTATAAGCAGGGTGGTCAGGAACTAAGGGTGATGGTTGAGAAAGCAGGGTACATCCAGACAGGTGGTTTCACAGTTGGATTTCCCTGCACTGAAGTTTATAAGCATGATAATTTCCTACTCAAAGCTTTACAAAGACTGGTTTGCGGAAAAAGTGAATTCACAGTTCCAACTGTACATGCACATTGTGGTCAAAGATCAAATTTTATACTAGTAGCCTCTTCAACTTTGACCTAAGACCACAATGCATTGCACTGCACATGAGCACTTGCAACTGTGACATGGCCTATTGTCGCAAAATTGTAAACTTAAGCAGTATCGAAGATCAGAAATTATATGGTGCTTGGTTAGATATTGTTTCCACTGTTAAGGGTTGTTAGAAGAAGACAGTTTAGGGTTACAGAGTGACCATTATTCTAACTTAAAATGTGAAAGTTAGTACCTGAAATCTACTTAAAGCATTTGTGAGACATTTCGAACAAAATGCTCAACTGAAACCTTGCAGAAGTAAATCATGCCAATAATAGAAGCTGAGATTATAAGTCAAATGTCTACAGTTTATTCACGACATTTTGCAGAATGTACACATTAAAGTTATTGATGACAGAAACATTAATGAAAAGGATCTAAAGAAAAATGATAAAATTTAAGTCCAAATAGTTCTAAGTGCTTTCTTTGTTTTGAATCTGGAGTAGTGTTAAAGTATATTTCCTCTAAATGTTGCCTAATTATTAGAATTTAATGTTTAATAATCATTTATCAATGACTAAAGTATCCACGATGACGTTACAATATGAATTATTAAAGATAATGATTAATAATTACATTTATCAAAGTTTAAAAGGATCCATGTTACAAAATCATCAAAAATAAATGATAAATGTTTATTCACTAATGATTAAAACTTTTAATAGAAGTATCCAAGTTACCTTGTATACATTAATTTAAGAAAACAACGACTTGAAATTATTAGAATTACAGGTCTGGATTCAAAGTTACATTTCTTACACAATGGCACAAATCAAGCCATTACAAAAAAGATTGTATCAATAGTTTACCATTATCATGATCGTCATGATATGTGATTGCGCATTATGAGATCATAAATCAAATTAATTTTTGACAAGATCTAGAAGTAAGCTATTTGTTTCAAATACTGCAGCAACAAAATTTAGGATTATCTTATAATATTCAGTTGCATTACAAGTTGATTTGAAAGCAAGCTTTTGGGGGTTCTTTCCTAATAGTAATAGAAATTCAAAGCATTTTGAGTCACCAAAATGATGTCTCAACCATGACATTAACTCATGATCAGGTCATGGGGATTTCAATGTAAGAAATATGCTCCATGTATAACTGGCATCAAATCATGATATTATATGACATAATTAAATTTCTTTGATGTTTACATTGTATATCACTTAATATCAAAATTCAAAAAATAAAACTACATGTAACATCCATTACATAAAATTTCTACACTAAGTCTAAGGCTAGTTGTCTTGATTATATAATCATGCATATTTGGCATAAGCCAAGTATTGGTGATGTTATGAGTCAAGAGAATACAATGTATAGG
The DNA here is from genome assembly GCF_000003815.2 of Branchiostoma floridae. NCBI lineage: Eukaryota > Metazoa > Chordata > Leptocardii > Amphioxiformes > Branchiostomatidae > Branchiostoma > Branchiostoma floridae. The sequence continues at coordinate 6,502,371 of NC_049991.1, read as the reverse complement.
GTAAAATAGTGGTAAATACTACTTTCTACAAAGTCACCATCCTCCTACGCAGGGACATCCAACAGCGTAACCGCCTGTCTGGATGTACCCTGCTTTCTCAACCATCACTCTTAGTTCCTGTGGGCGTCGCCAAAACCCTGCTTTCAGCCAATCAGAGAATTTAGGCCTTTCCGTTTTTTAAAAGGGGTCTAGCATTTATAAGGGTAAGCTCATTAATATTCATAAGCGGGCGGTCAGGAACTAAGGGTGAGGGTTGAGAAAGCAGGGTACATTCGGACAGGCGTTTCGCTGTTGGATGCCCCTGCGTAGGAGGATGCAAAGTCACAAATTACAAAGTTGAGAGGAAAACTATATTTTCACCAAGTCAAAACTCCACAGCAAAAAAACTCATGCCACTAAATCTACTTATCACTCATTTAGGACTTCCAAGATGTTTTGCGCCTACCAGTACTGTCTTGGGGCGAGATCGGACGGTCGAACACCTTCCGAAGCACGTCCATCCATTCTACGCGCTCCTCTTCCGTTTCCGCGCCGAGGAGATAGTCCCGTCCCGGCGTCCTGATTGTGAAGCTGTTCCCCACGTCCTGTTTTCCCGGGGGAACACCTTCCAGCGCTTTGTATCCGTCGCTTTTGTGTCCGAGGAAGATTTCTCCTTTTGGGTAGGCATCCTAGAGGGGACGAAAGTATTTTACAAAAATGTGTTTGCTTGTTTGTGTGCTATTGTTTGTTTGTGTGCTTTCCATAACAAGTAAAGCACATTTAGTCATAACCAGTTTTGTACAGAAAGTAAAAGCTATCTGAGACCAGACTGCAAGGTTTGATCCACTCACACCGGGAAGGACCCCTACTATTTTTAGTAAGTATGATCAGCTTTTTAACATGATTGAGGCGTAGCTTTCCCTCAAACACGATAGAGACCTTTGGCTTCACGTCCAATCATAGAGGTACGTCCTAATGAAATCATTTTCACCTGAGTTAAGTGAGGAAGTTATGGATTTAGAAGCCCAGGTCTCCTCCTAGAGTGTGACCAGTCTCTAATTGGTGATAAGGAAAAATACCAGTGAGGAGACTCTAATTCTAAAGCAAACATTAGAAGCTCTCTGACTGGGGAAAAAAATTCACACACTCAGGAGATATCTCCTCTTCTGCATGCTGTGTTTCTCTTGCATTTCTTCTGTGCTTTGACTATTGAACTTATCTTTGGGCGAGTCATTAGAATCAGAGTTTTGTACTTCTGAGGTTATCAAGGTACCTTTAGGACATTAACTCAAAATTGATTTTGAACAGCCCAAGTTTGACAAGACAAAACTCACCAGAGGATCTTCAAAATACATCAGCCTCCTGTCATCCAGGGTAAACCATCTTCTCTTGTAGGGCTCATTATGCTAATGAGGGAAGAAGAAAGAGGGGAAATCTTCATACCAATAAAGCAATTGACTTCTAAGGAAAAACTTACAGCATAGAAAATCAATGAAATTACAGTTACTGTATTACTATCATGTATGACATAAAAGTGAAAAACTTTACAAAAATTACTACAATAAACACTGAGCAGCAAATTCACAAATGCACAACATTATAAAATGTCCAATGATTTGAATTTCTGCACATCATTGACCTGGATTTGGTGTCTTTATAATGTTTGTGACCCTCAATGTAGAAAGAAAGGAATGCTTACCCTTGGTCCAGTCTTATACAGCCAGCCTTCTTTCACAAAAGTTCTGGTAAGTCTCGTCACAAGCTACAAGAACAATACAGACAATTAAAGATTATCAACATATCAATTATGTGTACAGTACAGTATTTGCACAGAACTTCATTTCTCGATATATGTGCTCCAAACAAAAATGATGCCACTGATTTTCACCACTGATTTTTGTGCTACACCACCTAGCAATCTATGATTGAACTGCACCCTGCTAAAGCCAAATTAGTTCAGAACCAGGTAAATGTATACTTACATCTGCATCATTACCACCTGGATATGCCACCTTCAGCATGTTGTACTTGGCCGCTCTGACAGATGTGTACCAGTCTACTATGTCCTGAAAAATGACATATCAGGAAAATTATGTCTAAGTACACATATATGCTCAGTCATCAACAAAATGATATCTGTTAACAGCAAAAATTGTTTTTGGTTCATGTGTTTCTTTCCATTGGTGTGTGCATGCAAGTGACCGGATGTTAAGTTCTGAGGTATTGGAACTAAATAGCTGTTGATCAGACAGTCCAGGTCAGAGGGGTCAATGGAATAATCTATCAGTTCATGGGGAGGTATCATTTTTGGTCAATCTGTTTTTAACATCATTACATAATTAGTTTGTTTGTTTGTGCCTTTATTTTAACTCGATAAATACCCCATCGGCCTACTAGGCCGCTTTTCGTGGAGGTCGAGCTTACATGGAGGAGGTGAGGGGTCAACTAATCACATACATATTTGACACAAAATTTCTATTGATCAAAATTCCTATAGTCACAATCACCATTAGAATTTAGAGTAACAGGAAGCACATATTGGAGTCATGTAATTTTAATCAAAACATTATTTCCATAACATATGAAGTACAATTAAACAACTATGACAAACGTTAATATTTCAGAGTGTAAAGTCCAATATCCAGAACATCACAAAGGTGCAACTGTTACACATTCAAATAAGTAAAGACTGAGGAATATCTCCAAGACATTTAGAGGAGATCCTTAGACCTACCTTGCCATCTTCTGTGTAAACGTAGATATTCCTTGTGCTGCCGTCTTTAACCCAGGAGATCTGCAGGCCATTGGGGTTCCCAATCTTCTCTGGAGTGAAGTTAGCATTCAATTCGCTGATCTTGATGGCTGCCTTAGGTTCTTTTGCCTAAAATCAAAGGTAATGGTTCATTAATTTCATTTCCTTTTTAAAACCATTTTTTTTTCGTTCCGGCAGAAACTGTTTTATCAAAGATGCTCCTGTAATTGTTAAACTTGGAGATTTTCTTATTTCCCAGTTTCTCCTAATCCAATCAATATTCAAGGCTGTGATTGGCTATCTTATTTGACATTGTCAAGACTAGCAGTGCCCACTCACATACCCAATGAGGGGAGGGGGGCAGTGAAACCAAGCTAGATCAAAATCAAAAGGAACTTAAAGGATACGATAGAAAGTCAGGATAACAATATATCATCGAACAAATACATACTAAGTCATTTAATTTCTACCTGCTTTCTCCTTACTTTTACCCTTTTCATTTGTAAATATTATATTTTGTAAAAAAGCCTATTACAATTTTGAAAAACTGTGATCTATGCCACAATATTTCAAACACAAATTGTATCCACAATATTACAGTATTTGTTAGCCCTAGTGCTGAAATGCCTTCCACTGGCAAACACTTGAAAACCACTCCACACCAAATGACTTAACCAATGGTAACCTGATTATGCCACACACTCCAATCTCAACATCTATTGGTTCTGCCTCTTGATTGACATAAATCTTCTAACCAATGAGGAAGCCACTTGTCATGCTGATGGGCAAATCCAATAAGTGGTGCACTAATCACATTAAGGTTGCTGCCATCTTCTGAAACCTTGTTAAGAGAATGTACCCTGGAAGCTGTGGAAATTGCTTTGTGCCAAGATTGCAATTATGGAATAATGGTATTTCCACTAGTGCTTCCATTTGTATAGATACAGGTACAGGTACACAAGATGTATATGTCCAAACCTGTACCTAATTCTACTGGTACAGGTAACACTAGTGCAAGCTAACCTTTAGCTGCCGGGTATCCTACTGTATCTCCGTTGCTTTAAAAACAGGGTATTCAAGGATATGTAGTGGACAGACGGCAGCTTTAAATTGTAATAATAAAAAAAATCTTAACACATAGCAGTTTGAAACAACCATCTGTCAACTTGATATCCCTATAAAAATATATAAAAACCTTGTTTTAAAAAACAATGTGATATACGAGGGGCGTGCAATAAGTAATGGTCCTGACCCACTTCCAGTTGTCTGATCTAAAGGAAATTTTGTATGTGTATAATTCATATCTCTATGGGTTATGTGCAAAAGACAGCTCTGAACTAATTGTGTTTTCTGATTTACTGGTGTTTGAACTTAGTCAGGTGCGAAATGGACCAGGTGTGAAATGGAACCAGTTGAGTGTCGCGCAGTGATCCGGTTTTTGTATTTGAAAGGACGCACACCAAAGAAGACTTTTGATGAAATAAATGAAACTTATGGTGATGATGCCCCATCATATGACCTTGTAAAACGCTGGCATCCTGAATTCAAACGTGGCTGGAAGTCTGCGGAAACAGCTCCCAGACCTGGTCGTCCCTCTTGTGCCATTGATGAGGCATCAGTTGGAGGACCAACCTGGGGTGTCCTACAAAATCGGTGTCCAGAGCTGCATCAAACGATGGGAGAAATGCATAACTCTGGGTGATTCCTATGAAGAGAAAGACTAATAACTGTGCCAAGTTTCATTAATCTCCTGCTATGGGAAATGGGTCAGGACCATTACTAATTGCACGCCCCTCGTACATGTAGGTTACCCCACAGATAAAGGTGAACTAGCATTAGAAGGTATAGAGATTAGGAACACAGTCCTATCAACAACCGTAACCAAAAGACTACCTTGCCACCGTTTAAATGATAGCATTCAAAGATCTCCACACTCACATCAGCCTTCTGGTAGTACTTGAGGATGTCGTCTTCCTCGGCCAGTATGAACCTCCTCTGTTGGAACGTGCTGTTCTCTTTCCCGCGCTTCCACAGGAACCCCTCCTTGTACCCCGACAGGTACGTCTGTCGCTCCAGGTACTGGAACTCCATCCGCTCGTACTTCGCACGGATCCACTGTTCCCGTAACACCCTGTTTGTGATTAAGTTTATGAAGCTTAGACATCCATGTACACAATATTTTAAGACAAAACAAGCTGGGTTTGGTGATTACTTCTGGACGCTTTGAGTAACATCCATCACTCCTTCAGCATCACAATTAATATGATGATACAATTTTGTATAGTCAGCAATGAATTTATGTACATTTTGTATCCTAGCTCCTTCAGTAGTATTCACTCATTCATAGACAATACGCATCGCATATTTATTTAAGCAACTATTTATTATCTATTATCATCTAGTCATTCACTATGTCACTTCAGAATTTGAAACTTAGTGAATGGAACACCAGTATTAGACCATACCATTAGTCTATAGGAAAGATTTTAATGGACAGCTGTTGAAGAATATCAAGAGAGTACCATTACTACATGTATGTTACACTCATGTAATACTTACTGCGGATCCTTTGCCATAGGCCTGTGGTAGAACGGAGGCACGTGGATCTCATATTTAGCCTTTGCTGCCAAGTTGCCAGTTGATGCCATAAACTATATCAAAAAAATAAGTTCATGATGCTTCTGTTGATTCAAATAATAAACAATATACAATAGATATATTCTCTTAATTTCAACTTGAGATAGTTTCTAAAACTATCGTAAATCATGGAATGTTTGTTTAGAAGTTTGACTCAAGCATCTCCAATATGCAAATTGAAGACATTGCAAAAAAATCCATGTGACCACAAATAAATCTACAGTATACTGTAAATGCAGACATGTTTGCAGTGGTTTTATGTTTGCGGTTTTCGCAAGGCAGTCTTGCCACGCGAACATTTTTCCATTACATTATGTAACTACAGTGTATGGCAATACCACGAACTTAAAACCACCGCGAATACTGCACTTTTCTCACTACACGAAAACTTGAATATCCGGTCGTTTTTGGGGTTGCATATGTCCCGTGAAACCTGGTGTATCCGGGGCATGTGCAGTCATATCCTGTTATGACAAGCGCGGGTCCTGCATATTACCGCTTATGCCTGCACATCCGGTAACTATAGACATGTATGGGGATATGCGGCCCCTGCTCACGTCTCGTGTCTTGAGTAATGCCAAACAAGAGACCATCTTGTGTGTTTATTGATAGACGTAATGATGCTTTGTCATAAGAATAGGTTTGAGTAAGATTGGTACAGGACATCCGCTTTACATAAAAGTACTCTCCAAGCGGATGTTTATTGACTTGTCTGGCATTTTCAGTCAACAAAACTCACAAACGCCTGATATAAACGAATGCATTGTTTTACAAGAACAAAGAAAGGCCTACGCACGAATGGCGCGTATCATCGTTTTCCAATGAATTGTTATCTAGAACGAACACTAAAAATAACTTTGAGGGCATCGTATACCAGCGTTTGGTATTATTATATTCTTAAGCTTCGGTTTTACGTTTTTAGCTAATCAACTAATTTTACTTTTTTTTTAACTTTTGACACAAAAGAAAACATGGCTTACCCACGCTCAATTTTAATATTCGTTTTTTTTTTTTTTTTGCTGCGGCAGTTTGTTGCCAAGATTGAACTACACGAAATGGACATTCTAAGTAAATCTAACACGTTTGATGATAACATTCTCCACCATTCTATGGTGGGGTAGTCATTTTACGCCCTAAGCTTATCAATGAAACGGCCGCTTCAGTCAAAAGACCAATGTTGTGCTTTTGAAACAAAAGAAAACATGGCATATATGATATACCCACGCTCGCATTGGAAGCCTTCATTCGTTTTTATCCTTGTGGATAATGCTTGTTGCAACAACATATGTTTGTTACCAGACTGATGTATGAAATCATTAACAATTACAGTAACATATTTTCACCTAGTTCCTTGTGGGTATTGTTTGACTGTGAACTGGCCAGGTGACAAAAGCTGAATTTAGCTACAGTGGACCTCCCGACCTATTGTGTCTGTCTGTATGCAAATACTCATCAGAACTAGCCAATTGTATTTCACACAGCATGTAGGTGTTTGAAAATAAGGACCAATCAACACACATGTCAACATTTTCAAATTTTACAGTTGGCATTTCAGAGCTAGACTTCTTTCTGTGAGGTTGCGCTTTTACGCAACGGATCCCGATAGCTGGATATCTGCATGCACGGCAGACAACGTCAGTGAACACTGAGGGATTTAGAATGATACGACCTCGAGACTAAACAACATCTTGCCGCGTGGAATTTGAACTGCCTACGCTGGAAGGATTGGATTCTGCTTGGAGTTTTAAACAACTGTAATTTTATAGCTAGTATCTAGCCTTACGCGCGGGCAGGCGCTGTAGAGTACGGTGGGGTACGACTGACATGCCCGGTTGTGATTTTGCGGACGGTTTGAGACTACGTCACACGTCGCCATGTAGGGCTGGCTTAAAAGTTGCTGCCGGAGGCCGTGGTTGGCTCGGGTGATTTCTGCTTCGGCCCCGTGGACAGTGGAGGCTGCCCACCCGTGTCGCGATGGATCAATGGTTACCACAAATCTTCACGTTCACGTTTAGAAATTTTGCCGCAGCTGTGCTCCTGACTAACAAAAGTCTGTGCAGAAGACGGGTGGACAACAGAATGTATGATAGCGGGAATGCAGAACTTCACAAGACGTAAAAGGAGCATCATTCCTAGCACATATGGAGGAAATCGTCAGGACAGTCTACTGTCCAGAAATACTTTGAAAAAATAAAGAAAATTCATTCACCATTCAGAAAGAATAAAAGCAAAATAAACACACTACAGGGAGGGGGGATCCTAGGTAGGGCAGGGTAGTAAAACAAAGCTGCTTTCAATGACAAAGGGTGCTCTAGTCGAGGCCTGGGTGAGATAATTAGGTGATAATTAGGTGCTAACAAGGGTGCATGTCCCGAATAGGCAGGCATATGCAGGAAATTTGGGTCGGATGAGCGGACATGGGCGGGACATGCACCGGGATGGCCAGGCACATATGCAGGCATTATCGGCCTCCATATGTCCCGCACACTAATAGTTGTGAATCTCCGGGTCATATGCAGGTCCGTCTATACCAAGTGTGCGGACGGCATATACCCGTTATCGGCCACATATTTTGAATATCCGGGTTTATATGCAGGAGTATTCGACCCAGATATTCGCTTTTTCGTGTAGTGTCTGCTAACGAAAAATTAAATCCCCGCGAACTTTTAAAAATACATTTACACTAAATTACAGTATATTGCCAAAATCTGTTTTTCAGAGCTTACAACTTGTTTGAGGGTAGGAGGGAGGGAGAGCAGGTAAATGAACAGCCCGTGGCTCTTACCTCGACCTGGTCGTCTGTCCAGCTGTCTAACCTGAGAGACTTGACCTTGCTGATGTGTGCCCCCAGCATACGGTGGATACCCTTACCTTCTTAATTTGT
>NC_049991.1:6473117-6490464 GCF_000003815.2 Branchiostoma floridae | reverse complement strand
AAGTTCACTGCAGTACGCTACAAAACCGATAGGCGGAACCATTTTAGAACTTGACTTTTATGTTCACGACCCTACCCACATTCAAGATTCATCAGAATCCATACTTTGCGAGTTATGCAGGCTACAAACAGACACACATGGAGATAAACGGCACCGAACACATAACCTTTAATGGACAAAGTTACATTTTAACGTATTACGCTTGGGTTCTGTATTCAGTGCAAAGCTTTGTTGGGACTCCCCCACTCCAAAAGAGATATCTAAATAATACAAATTCCGACTACTACCATGATACTATCTCCGCCGGACCAAACCTCTGCTTGGAGAATATGTGTCACGATGGTCTAAAAAGGCCCTGAAAATCCTATCTTGAAAGCCATGTCAATCAATGTCAATCATCCATTTCACTAATGGCAACGGTAGCTGATTGGTTCTCACCTTTGAGGGCGGAAACTTGAAATGTTTTTGTTTCACCTAGACGAGCTGAATTTTTCCCGCGAACTTACCCTTTCAAATGCACGCCTGTCTCCGCCCCAATTGTTCCCCTGTTTGCACAGTAAACAATACCCAAGCTTTCATTTCTACGATGACGCATCTTTAATACTGACATAGCCCTCTCAGTCCCTTCTTTGCTATATTCTCGTCTATTCTGTCACCAATATTTATAAAATACCGAAGCTAAGGTGCAAGGAAATATCAGTTTCCGACATTCCCCCGGGGCATTCCCCGCGCCGTTCTTTCCTACGTACATTATATCTGCGCTAGACACACACAAATTTAACCGGCAGAGTACGGATAGTTCGTCGATGAAGTCGGCTTTCTATATATAATTTGTTTTCAAAACACATCCATGAAAGCAACGTCAACACTGACCGCCTTGCTACATATTTCCGCCCTTGATTGAGAACTTGACTCTGGCCCTGTCCTGTTCTATCAATAATCGACAACGCCTCGGAAATATCAACCCTCGCTTTCCGATTTAATAAGGTATTCTTTCCAATAACTCATTACACCTATGTATTTCTCTAATGAACTACAGTTCCTGATTCAATACGACCGGTAACAAACTCTGCACACGTCGGCATGTGTTCGACTAGCTCTGGCGTCCTTGATAGGAAAATTGAAATTGAAAAAAAAAAGCCACATCTATGTAAATAAAAACGCAACTTGTAATGAAGCACACAATGTAAAGCAAAGTCTGGGGAAGAAGGGGGAATTGACGAGGAAGCTGGATTAGATCGGTCGGCCGGCCCTCCAGTTTGTTTACAAACCGACGCCATGTTTGAATCAATGTGTTGAAAAAAGGAATATATATCGGCTTTTAATTGGTAACCTTTTGGTGTCCTTCTGCTTGAAAATGATACATTACACAAAAGATTTGAATTTTACTTAAACACACAGAAGTAATTTAGTTGGTGAAGGAGGGGTTAAAGAGAGTGTTGTTGTTGTTTGCAGCCCGGGATCCTTGTCTTACAACCGACGCCATTTTTTCCGTTTGTCATAGATCTGCGAATCTTCATTCGTATTGTCGTTATTCTCCCCAAATGTGAATGTCACTAGCCGAGCAGATAAAACACTCAAGGTGGTAATCATAACTCGTACAAGTACTAGTAACAAAGATCAAGTCAACCTAACTATAAAATGTATATGCGAAAGCCCACTCATTCACTTCTTGCAGATTGCTTGTGTTTTCTTTTATAAATTTGGGGCATCAAAAACTCCTCATTTTGGGATCATAAATCCATGCAACTCCCCACCTATGTAATATCTGCTGCGCTATTATTAAAACCGTGGCAGTGACTAGACACCCTTTTAACCCATGATCAGCATAGAAAACTTAGTTTCTATGTGTTGTCGGGCGTGTACGGTGGTTGAAGTCTGAAATCATTTACTGCTTTCGTTGGGTGTTTGGTCAACGTTGCGATATCAAAATTCCGCCGTTACCTATCTATAAATCAATGATAAAGCCTCCTTGTTATAAATGTGGCTAACAAGAGGGTGGTAGAATGCCTCGCGGGAGATGTTCATTCACACCATGTCGTATAACAGTTCTCTCGAAGGCGATCAATCTATATGCAAAACAAATGGCCTTCTGATGTTAGGCCGACAAAAGATCTCTCAACGTTATGACACCGGCCTTTTCCTTTGATAGCGATATGTCCTTCTGGACAACTGTGAGAGAAAACTCCTGGCTCCCGGGATTCGAATCCCGGCCGCCAGATTACAAAACAAGCGTTAACCCATAGGCCGAAAAGGTCTTTCACCCCTTTCTACTACAATGTCGCTGTTGGCCCGGTCAAAAGGCGGGAAAAACTTAACACCCCGTTCAAGAAGATGTATACTAAAGACCAATTATTTGCTCTGTGTGTATGTCTTCCTTTCTTGTATCGACAATAAATTGATGTATCACTCAGTTAGGAAACGAGTTATCTGCTTTTTAACCTTTCTTACGTTCGTCTGATTTAATAGGGTATTTTGAAAGCAGTGTATAAGTGTCACTTTTATACTTGTATGAATTTGAAAAATCTACGCATCCTCTCTGTAAGTGATTTTTGCTGTTTCTTGACATGACCACCATCCATGCGTTATCTTGACAAATATTCAGCAATGTGTATCAGTGTGTAGACATGAATACAGGGCCGCGGTCGGCACCCCGCCGTGCCTTGGGCGGGGCAAATTCCCCTGACAACGCGGACAAAAGCATAGCAACCGTACCACCGTGACATGTCACGAGATAACATCGTGAGGACCAGGTCGCCGCTGTAATTATAACCATATGGACAGGGGTCGGGTTGGCCTGGCCGTGTGACGTGGCAGTCAAGACAGGACACGACGCGAGAGAGGACGTGGATGTTTACAGAGTAAAGTACAGCGTAGAGTACAGAGGGCTGGGAAACAGAATGAAGTTGATCAGTTTAACAAGTATATGGCTGTCACCCGTATTTGAACGCGCACGTGACATTCTGGTAGTACTGCTGGGCTGGAGTTCAACCAAGATAGAGACGGGAACAGAGAGATCGAGAGAACTGAGGACGTGGCAAGGCTACTGGGCCTGTGATGGGTGGCGCACGGGGCAGGGAGGAAGAAAGAACACATAAAGATGCCCGCCGATCCCTGACCCTGAAGAGAACGCCAGCCCGGAGAAATCTTCCATACTACTGTATTGACACTCGGGGAGCGGGGCAAGATGCGGGAAAGAGATCTCAAGACTACTCGTAAGAAGGAAAGGTGGGTAGGCTCCCACATAAATTATTGGTGGACCGTGTTGTGGATACCGGTATCATCTGGTGTATTTTGCCAGCCAGTAGGTACCCAGTATGAGTAATGAGGCTGTTTAACGTGGTCGAGGCACCTCCTCGAGCACGGGACCCCCGTTTTACGTCCCTCCCGGAAGACGATTTCGTGGAAACTTCGTGAGGCTACAGCAATCCGGACGTCCTTGGTTGGTCCCCCATCCAAGCACTGTCCGGACCGTCGCGTTGCTTAACTTCCGAGATCGAGGGATCGGGTGACCAACGCGCCACGCGGCCGTAGACTATCGTGAGGCTACAGCAATCCGGACGTCCTTGGTTGGTCCCCCATCCAAGCACTGTCCGGACCGTCGCGTTGCTTAACTTCCGAGATCGAGGGATCGGGTGACCAACGCGCCACGCGGCCGTAGACTATCGTCCTGTACTGTACTTTATTGTAGTCTTAAATTTGTCGACACTTAGTTATGTGATTGTGACCCGGAGGTCTGAATCGGGCAGCGATCCACCATTTTGAAAACAGGTTTGGGTTACGTAACGTTAGCGTTAACTTTTTTGTACTACCATAGTTTATGCTCAAGTTCATGTTTATATATCTGTTCACTGCGTAAACGGTTGTATATTTTTCTTCCTGCCACATGTCTTCTTTGGATTGTTTTGTGACCTATGCAGTGAGCGAGAAATCCGCATAGTGAAATATCTGAAATCATTACGGCTTTCGTTGGGTGTTTGGTCAACGTTGCGATATCAAAATTCCGCCGTTACCTATTTATAAATCAAGGATAAAGCCTCCTTGTTATAAATGTGGCTAACAAGAGGGTGGTAGAAATGCCTTGCGGGAGATGTTCATTCACACTATGTCGTATAACAGTTCTCTCGAAGGCGATTAATCTATATGCAAAACAAATGACCTTCTGATGTTAGGCCGACAAAAGATCTCTCAACGTTATAACACCGGCATTTCCCTTTGATACCGATATGTGATGTGTCGAGTGATTGCATACCAAAAGAAGGTCTCACTATAGCCGCCCAAGACCATGGTGACGAATTGTTTTAGCGAATTAATACAATAGTGAGATGCCAGCCAGTCTATACATATTCTGAATACTGGATGTGATTTAGTTTTCTTCTGATATAACGGCAACTGGGAAATACAGACGGGATCTCGTTCTTGTATACGAGAACGTCTAACACGTCTGTTCTGTGAGGTACCCTCTGCTATACAGCAATGTTTTGATGAAAAAACGCCTCAGGAGCTTTCCAAACTTGTCAGGTGACAGTTCGCTCGAGGTCCCGCTTGTTTGTTCTAGCTTTTGTTTCAGTTAGATTTCATGAAGGAAATACACAGCTGGTTGAAGAGAGCAATTCAATGGTGCAAATCTCTAACCATTCTCGTCATATTTGGTCAGTGCCTTCTCCTTCTGGACAACTGTGAGAATCGAGTAGAAACAAAACTCCTGGCTCCCAGTCCGGGATTCGAATCCGGGCCGCCAGATTACAAAACAAGCGCTAACCGCTACGCCGAGAAGGTCCGGGCCATCGGGCGTTTGGCGTGGAGCTGGTCAGATTGGCGAAGTTGAACTCAACTGCCGGACCGATTTTCACGGCCCTTCTATGGGATTCGGTCCGGTCGTGAGAATCGGTCCTCCCTCACAGTCTTCCAAATGGAGTAATCTATGTGATGACAATGACTTTTATTAACTCGAAAATGTCTATTTGAGTCATGACAGTCAGTTTCAGAGGTGCTTTGGGAAAGTTTTTGCGCTTTTCTTCAGGCCGGACCGATTTTCACGGCCCTTCTATGGGATTCGGTCCGGTCGTGAGAATCGGTCCTCCCTCACAGTCTTCCAAATGGAGTAAGAGTCTATGTGATGACAATGACTTTTATTAACTCGGAAATGTCTACATGTACTTGAGTCATGACAGTCAGTTTCAGAAGTGGCTGCGGAAATATAAATATACATATAAAAGTATCACAAATCTAGTCTAACACAGAAGTTCGGCTTCTTCTCGCTTCTTGTGTAGGATAACGTGAAAATGTAGTATTAACTCGGACATAAACATTGTTTTAACATTCAAGTTTTTGCGGTAGTAGGATTGACAGAAGTTGTGGTGTTATGATTTCTTTAGAAGTGCTGAAAATACTTATTTACTCAATCTTATTAAGTCTTTTAAATTATGTCTACATATCTCCTATGTCCCATGAGTTTATATCATGAGCTACCATAGTTAGGTTGCCCCATCTTATGGAGTATTTTGAATTATGTCTACCCCACTCTTATGTCTTCGTTTTGATGTAATTGTCTGTCTAATTGAGTCGTCTGGAGCAATTATGTTTTTAATAGGGAGTTGAGATTGAATGAATACAATTATTATACAATGTGATACTACTAATAATTAAACATCATATCTACAAGCTATGTACAGGCAGCACAGCTATGAATAATGTCTCTTGAATGCAGGCAGAGTCTCATAAGTCTGACATCCATGTTTTATGCTAGCCCACATTCATAAGGATATTAATTTTATTCTTTCTATTTTTGTAGTTGTCTACATTGTACTGTGAGGATTTTCTGGCCTTTCCAAATATACTCTCCAGTTGAATATTCCAGTAACGGTCAGCTGTTCCCTCTTCGTCCCTACCCACAGTTACAACGCCGCAGGGGTACGTACTTGACGATTACGTCAGACGATGGTGGTTCCAGTAGGTCAATCTACGAAGCAGCTGCGGGTAAACGTCTTTCAGTATGTCGTCAACGTAAGTAAGCACGATGTTCAAATGCGTCGAGTAACCAGAGTTCAACTTAGCACAACTTTAGGCAACTAAGTCAAAATCTGTACACTGCATTTCAGCTAACAAGGCATAGATAGGCTTACCTGACTCATGAATGCCGAAGTTCCAATTTCTACAGTGTTTTCTGGTTGCTACGAATTGACAAGAAAGAGAAGTGAATTGTTCTTGTACTTCAATTTTAACCTTTGTTCTTTGCGTGCGTTCTCCCTACGTACAGCAGCTCCTGAGATGAACATTAGCTAACTGTGACGACCATCCATGTGGTGACTTAGTCCATGCAGAACACCAACAGACGTGCAGCGATAGTAGCAAATTTATGAGGGTGACTTTACAATAATCCATTATTGCTAGCATCACTATTATTATAGTATACACAGCGGGTAAAACTGTGTTCTCTCGTGATCTAACGCACAGGCCAACCTACCGTATATATATTATGTCCATCAGAACGACACATTCCCGCCACACCCAACATAGAGACTCTTACCGCCACAAGGGAAGTAGGTCGAGTCCCTTCACGAAAAGTGGCCATCGCTGAGAGGAGCCAGAATATACGTTTGTGCGGCTTGAACATTCTTAACAGAAGGGAGCCACACAACATCCAGAACAGCGCCATCGACAGAAGGAAGGCACTGTGAGGGAAGTAGAGGCCAGTAGCAGAGCCAAGACGTACAGCCGATAGTTGTGATCATACTTGTCCATGTATAGAAAACCTGACATGACACCAGTTATAGAATTCACCGATTGACTGACTGTTTATATCACGAATATGTATTTTAGTGTATACATTGTAGTAGTTGATTTTACATGTATATGAATGGACCGTAGATGAAATAACCGTTGTTTTGTGGTTTGACAAGACCTGTCTGTTTGATACGCCAAAATGTGACCACGAGATATAATGTATTTGTATGACAGATAGACAGAGGGTAGAGATCAGAAGAGAAATAAAGATCCTCAGCTAAGACCGAGGTTAGCGAGGTCAGCATTACTAGTATATAGTAACGTCAAACCACCTTAACAGTCTCCCGTGCCCAGTGTACGGAAAACCTTGTCTCTGCGTCCTTCCTTTATTCTAGCTGTGCTAGTCTTCAAAGCAGAATCTAAACAACTTGAAACCCATTGGTTTCATGGCTTGTTTGAAACATGTGACTTATTAACTTTTCAAAATCAGGCTTTACGTAATCTGTATCTATATAGCCGGTATAAACGCCCTTCGGCGTAACACACCAGCTTCAATTCCAAACGACAACCACCTGAAAGCACATCATTTCATATTTCATAAAAAGATATCGACAAAAATCTGTGACACACTGGTCTTCATTATTCCTTTGACCTCGTGAAAGCATATCATCCCACCTTGTAAAAGCAAAGCTCAAAAGATGTTGGCAAAAGTTGTGCTACATCGGTCTTGTCTTCTTTAAAACATCTTATCTTATTTTCCTACCACTAAAAATCAGGCTCTCTATTACTCCGAACGATTCATTAACCACTTGACAGCATTTCATTCCATATTGTAAAAAGCGCAGGCTTATAGAAGACATAACGGCAAAAAGCTGGGACATATTGGTCTTCATTGCAAATTCATAAAGCATGCAAAACATCGTAATAATCTGTGTGTACGGCTTATGATATGCAAGGAGCGTAGTCATTCCCGGCTATGTAAAAAGACCGTTCCCTTAAATCATTAATCCTGAAAACAAAGAATGCCTTAACAAAGAAAAATAACAGCTAGAATAGTCCTCAATTGCCACTGTATGGACGACACTCCTACGGTTTAGCCAAAAATCAATTCCCAAGGGAATGCATTCGTGGAATTTTCTAAATTCCTTCAAAGCGATCGTAATACTGTAGAAAATGCCTCCGCCCCTGAGGCGTCGCCAAAAAGAATGGAGGAAAAGTTCAAATGAAAGAGGAAGTTGAATGATAGAGAAGTTAGAAACAATGGTCGTTAATGAAATAATGAAGATTTAGACCCAAAAAATTTTTCGTACAAAATTAGCATTGAAAAACCTATGAATTTGAAAACCCTTATTAAATCGTTGCCAATTTTAAACATATGTATACAATATTACTGAACCATTGCAAAGTTGTTTTTTTACATTGAACATGAAATTGTATGCAGTTTTATGATGTTCGAGCTAAAATCATGAATTCTGTTTAAATTCAATGAAACACAAATCATTAATTATTTCCCATTTTGCACAAATTTATAGCAAGTTAAAACATCAAAAACATCTGTGTTTTCTGTAATCTTGTAATTGAAAAACCACAGCTAGTGTTTGAACAAAATAAAGCATGTTGACTAAAGTCCTTCTGTCTGAGGAGACCGACATCTTATGTTGTTTATTAGTAACATATCTCTAAGACACATTCCTTGAGGCGTTGGTGAACATTCTTTGGCGCCCTCCCACAAAAATGGCCCAGATCTTAAGATCACAGACTTTTCTTGCGATGTAAGGAAGAAATATCCTATAGGAAATACGCAAATCCGAAGTTGCTAGCGATTTTAAGACGCCATAACGCTAAAATTTGTTTTGCTTCGATTTTTTCAGGCTATTGTGCTGTTTCAGTAATGCCCATATGACACACTACAAGGTACTTCCTGGTTCAAAACCTGACGATTTTCGGGGCTAAAATACGACAAAACCTACCTCCACAGCCACAGTCTGCGCATTCATTGTTCCCTTCTTTGTTGAGCAGATCTAGTAACGCCTTCTTGTTCCTCTCGACCATGGTTTTGGGAGTAGAAAAGGAGAAATCGGTAAAAAGTTCGGTGGTCTTTCTGTGAGCAGGTTGCGTTTCCGCGTAGAATGATGGTATGACCCCCGGATTCCCCGGACTTCCGGTAATGCCCATATATGGGAATTTTCGGCCCGATATTGACGTCATGATCGGGTTCTTTTGGCCTACTTCGGAGAAGCGTGTGCCATGGGTTATTCCAAAGACATTGTCAATGTAAGCAGTTTTAACAGCCTTGGTCATGATATTCATGTATATCACAAAATGTATATAAACTCCTTGTTTTTTTTATTTCCATCCCAATGCCTAAGGAAAGAAATGTTGTGTTTCTAGCCTAGAAACAATGTAAAATGAAAAAAAAATATGATATACTGTAAATGCAGAAACTTTCGCGGTGGTTTAATGTTCGCTGTTTTCGTGGTGGCCGCTTCACCGCGAACTTAAAACCACCGGGAACATTTTTTCCATGGCAGTAAGAGACTATATATATAGTGCATGGTGCTACCGCGAACTTAAAACCACCACGAAAGTCCTTTTCTCGCTACCGTGAAATTAGATTCCGGTGAACTTAAATGCATTTACAGTATAACGTTACTATAGATTGCCAAAAATATCGGAAACGGATAAATGCTGAAGAAATAAAAGTGTGCAGAGTCGACAAAGAAGAAAGAACAAAGATGAGTCTCTTGTTCCGTATACCATACTCGTGTGTCCGGTCATTTCTTCAGACAAATCAACGCACCAACTATCATCATGACAATCCGTCCAACCTTTCTTGAGTTATTCGCTTTCAAAGTCTAAAACAAAATCGGCCCCCGCAGTTTAAAAAAAAAGGCGCCAGGTGACCCAAACTTATTGTAACAGCTGTATGATAGGCTAGACTGCGCAGACTCAATGGGAGGAAAGCCGCTGGGCCAGATCTCATTCCTTCCTGGTTACTAAAGCAGTATCATGAAGAACTTGGTCCTGTTTTATGTGACGTCTTCAATTCTTGTCTTCAGAACTCCGCCTTTCCGCAGCAATGGAAAGAGGCTATAGTTACGGCAGTGCCTAAGAAACAACGACCACAGTTCCCATCGGAATACCGACAAATTTCGTTAGTCAGCTGCGTCGGGAAAGTGTATGAAGGGCTGCTCCGTGATGCTTTGCTACAGGACACTGCCAGTAGCCTCGCACCGTCTCAACATGGCTTCCTGACAAGGAGATCTACGGTTACTGCGTTGATACACATCCTCCAAACGTGGCACGAAGCGTTAAACAGTAACCCGAAGCTGGACGTTCATGCTGTGTTCGTTGATTTTTCCCGTGCATTTGATACCATCAGTCATAGTCAACTGCTCATGTGCCTAGCCGACATGGGTATCAGGCGGTCCTTATGGATGAGCATCAGCAGCTATCTGGAAGGACGTACACAGAAGGTAATAAAGTGGGGTCCCTGTGTATCTAAGTCCCACGACGTCCTCGCGGGTGTTCCACAGGGTGGTATTCTATCACCAACACTTTTCGTCATCTGTATAAATACCTTGGTCGCATTCGCCGCGTCGCCGCATTCCTCTTCGTCCTCTCCAAGCGGACAGTCCACTTGTCCGTCACAGATCAGAAACTCGTTCACGCATATCTTGACCGGAAGCCGCAGTGGACTAGTACTGTCGGACAGCCAGCCGTCTCGCGATCTTCAACGTCTACGTCGACGGCAATTATTCCTGAATCACAGCCCTGCTCGTCTTCTTCCTCCGAACAGTCCGCGTCACCGTCACAGCTGAACGCGTCAGGGACGCACGACGCGTTACCGTAGACGGACGGACAGTTGTAGCTGCAGGAGCCCCAAATCTTACCCAGAGCCTGCTCAACTGTAGCAACAGATTTGTATTGACCGTTACAAACGATAAACGTTCAATTTAGTACAAACTTTTTGAAATACGCATCCTAAAATATGGAGATGATCTATATAAACACAGAAATCACAAAAATTAGGCAATTGTAAAACTCTAACCCCCCTGTACATACCCCCTGAAGTTTGGATACCCCCCTCGCCATGTACTTGTGTGACATTGCTAAGGTCTGCACACACTAACTGCATTACTTCAGTTCTTTTTGCACATTTTGTGTAATTAAATGATACATTACACTCCAAGATACCTTTCTATCAGGTTTTGGCTTAATATTCTTGGTTGCCATGGCAACAAGGCAGCAAGTATTGGGGCGAATTTCAGTTATTTGGCCAAAAACAGGGAAATCACGGTAGGGCAGTAATTCGACGAGTGCTGAGAATAACAAAGAGTACCCAAATCAACTACAGAGTGTCTTCACAAGAATAGTGGTAAAAATTTCAGAAACTCGATGCCAAAGAATTGGGCAACTTCAAAAAGAAACATTGTTTCAAGGTTACAAAAACACAGTTTTTTGCCAAGCTTAAAACCAGTGTTTTTGTGTCGAGAAGTATGGACAGAAAAGCAACAGTTGGCCGTTCTCTCTACTACTAAGCTCTCTTGTACATGTACATACTATATCCAAGGCTCGAAATACTTTTTCTGCATACCTGCACTGTTGCAGGTAACATTGAAAATAGCCTGCACCAGACAAATTTTACCTGTACCACTCTGAATTTTGGAAGTATAGTTCATACTAAAATTGTTCAGGAACCATTGCTATTTTTTTCTTTTCTACAGAATATTACTTAATATAGGTGGTAGTGGTAACATTCAATGCAGCTAATAACAATCCACGTACACCTGCATCATATAACGTTTATGTATAAAATCCTAGTATTTGGGACCAGTGCATGTTAGGTGCAGGTAGACATCAAAAATACCTGCACAGCTCCAATTTCACCTGCACTAACCTGGATATACCCATTACATGGACCAGTGCAGGTTAGGTGCAGGTAGACACCAGAAATACCTGCACAGCCCCAATTTTACCTGCACTAACCTGTATATACTCAGTACATGGACCAGTGCAGGTTAGGTGCAGGTAGACACCAGAAATACCTACACAGCTCCAATTTTACCTGCACTAACCTGTACCCAGTACATGGACCAGTGCAGGTTAGGTGCAGGTAGACACCAGAAATACCTGCACAGCCCCAATTTTACCTGCACTAACCTGTATATACCCAGTACCTGGACCAGTGCAGGTTAGGTGCAGGTAGACACCAGAAATACCTGCACAGCTCCAATTTTACCTGCACTACCCTGCATAAGCAGGTAGTATTTCGAGCCCTGATATCTGTCATTGTTAGCAAGATGCCTGCGATACTGAATTTCAACAATGTTTTATTGGTACATCTATTTACAATAGAATTAAAAGAACCATAGTCAAATTTATACTCATTGATGGTGTCAATGGCGTGTAACATTGTTCAAGTACAATTTTAGGTCGACCGCAGATGGAGTTTTCGTGGTTATCGGTAGTTGGGCCAGCTTTACACTTACAATATATCAACTTCTGCTGTTGATGTGAAAGATCCATGTTGGGTTTTCAGGGTTTGTAGTAGGTATTTGTCTCTTTTTCAATCAACAGCAATGTTTGCAATCTCTTTCCCATTGAGTCCTTGCTTCTTAAGCTCCTCTTCATTTCTCTTCCAAGCTATCAGAATCTCTGGTATCCTGCCTTCTTTCCTGACTTCTCTACTGTACTGTCTAAACGACCCAGGTTCTCTTCTCTTTTTCAGTACCCTTGTAACTTCAGATTGGTAATTGTGGTTACCACTTGGACAATAGCACTACAGACTTCTTATTGCCTTGTCTGTTGGAGCATCTCCTTATAGATAAGCCCAAAGGCTGCATCCTTTACCTCCAGCAACAATGCTCGAAATACCCACTTGCACACTTGAAAATGCATTTCGGTTGGCGCAACGTAACTCGTAATTTTAAATCCAGGTAGCGCAGTGGGCAACCTGAAATTTTTCAGTTGGAACACAACTTTCCCCCACCTACATGCATACGTATTTATTTCTTGATAGAATAAAACATAAGTTACATGTAACTACAGGGATGCCTAATAGGGGTGGGTAAACGGTACAGAAAATTCAGGCTCATGCAGGTCTGGTTCAGGTCCAGAGGTCCGGACCTGAACCTGATTCAGTATGTGAAAACTTGTGATACTCCATTTCGCTACAACGAAATCTGTTTTGCAGAGTATTTGAGTACCACTGGCGTTTTAAAATCCTACAAGGCTAACTGCCTCTGTGCGATTGAGTGTAAAAATTGGTAGAAATGAATACAGACTATACTATAATAATAATAATAATCTTTATTGCAAATTCATGCCCGAGGGCTAATTGCATACAAAGTAAAGTAGTAGTGGTATACATAAACATAAATAACAAAGAAGGGAAATGATATTCATAGATAAATCAAAAGGGAATAACGTCTAAACTAAATCTATTTCCACCTAAGCTATTTGATGGGTTTGACTTCTTTTCCGTAAGCAGTGGAAGATGAATTGTCCAACATTTTCATATACAAAGGGGTTGGACGACTTAAGTAAGAAGATTGATTTTTGTTGGTCGGTAAGGTGATAAAAGCTTGGGTAAGTTTTACTGATTTTAAGGAAAAGTTTATTTCTTTCGTAACTGTAATGTGAACATTGACAAATGAAATGTAGTTCATACCTGTAGCCCGTTTTGTCCAATTTTGAGTTTGGATCAGTCCATTTTTGCCATGGGGGTGATTTGGAATAGTCCATATTTGCATAGGAAATACATTTGGAGGTTCAGATATGCACACTGATCTCTCCTGAAGTCAAATATTCTGCCAAGGATGCCAAAGTACAATTTCTAAGGCATTAAGCATGTTTTGTAGTATAGCGTTATACTAGTTTAATACATTGTCAACTTAAAAACTTCAGGGGGCATGTACAGGGGGGTTAGCAATCAAATATTTTCAAAATTTTTGCATTTTCATATTCAGATGGACCGTCTCCATATTTCTAGGTGCGTATTTGATCAAAAACTGCATTTTTGCAAAATAGTGTCCCCCCCTAGTTCAAACCAGTCATCCGAGATGTGGCAGTACATATCCAGAAGACTAGAAGTTACGGTAGATCAAATAGTGGGAAGAGATATGATTATAGCAAATATATACAACATGAAATATGCATGTTTATGCACTGCGAGCTCTAAACCTTTGTACATAAGATATATTTTACAACTTTTATGCGGAAAATAATACAGCCTAGAACAACACCCTACGGCATATCTTAATACAATATAGCGATACATGTACAGCAAAATACAATGCATAGCAAAACAATACATAACAATACACAATAACACAACATGAAGCAATACCTCATGACACAATGAAAAACAGACATAATATAAATCGTTTAGAGGATATATTGCACTTCTACAATTGATAGCGAACTTCAAGACTTACCGTCACCGGGTCTTCCGTCCTCCCCGTCTGTACAGTCCTGATGCCCGTCACCCAGCTGACGTGTCGGCAGACAGGTGTTATTGTCTTGGCAGGTGAAAAAAGCAGTCTTTGGATACACCTGTGATTGAAAACAGACAACACACTCAGTCAGGTAAATGATGAAACTATTTAAGTCCACATAAACAACTCGGACTGTACGCATATTTAACATTCGTTTTGGTCTTCAAAAATGACCAAACATATATTGTAATATGTCCTTATTTTAGGACATTTTAGTTGTTAAATTCGATACCTACAAATATAGATGCGGCATTGTGTGCTTTTATCTATGACTTGAAACAATGTCCACGAGAAGTATCAATATCAAATGTATTCGTAAAATAATTTAGAACAAATTCAACGGTGCCAATATAAAATTGAATTTAAAAAATGTTCTCAAATGTTCTTAGAATTTATACTCGATGAAATGAGCGCAAACGTTAGTGCCTTGCTTGCACAGAAAAGGGTATAAACACAACGAGTACTTAGCAAGCTCTCGATTGAACGATGTAAAATATCATTACAAATTCCATAGGCTAGCAAACCAATCAAGGACTGTCACAACAAAAAATGGAACCTACTGTTGCAGTTCTCTTCGTCTGTACCTAACAAGCAGTCCTCGTTTTTGTCACACACGGAGGATGGGTCGATGCATTCACCGGTGTCACACTGCCACAGTCCCTGCTCTGCGCACCACTCTTCGTTTGTGCAACTTTCCTCGTCAGAACCATCCCAGCAATCGGCAGTACCGTCACATAGGTACCATGGAGGGAAACAGTAGCCACCAGTTTCACACATGAAATATTCGGGGGACGGACACTCACCTTCTGTGCAATCTACCTCATCCGAACCGTCCTCACAATCTTGCTCACCGTCACATTGCCACCATAGAGGAACACAGTCGCTACCACTTTTACACTTAAAATCATGGGGGGAGGGACACCCAGTGCCAGTGTCTATGCAATCTTCCTCATCTGAACTGTCTGGACAATCATTATCACCGTCACATTTCCACTCTTGTCGGACACAAATGCCACTACTTTCACACTTGAAATAGTCGCGGTAGTAACACCCTATGCTAGTGCAACTTTCCTCATCTGAACCGTCTTCACAATCATCCAAACCGTCACACTGCTTCCATGGTGAGGCACAACTACCACTACTTTCACACTTAAAGTCATCGGTCGAGGGACACTCTTTGTTTGCGCAGTCCTCCTCATCTGAACCATCTTCACAGTCATCGTCACCGTCGCATTGCAAATCTGGGTGGACACAAATACCACTACTTTCACACTTAAAATCCTCGGTCGAGGGACATTCTTGGTTTGCGCAGCCCTCCTCATCTGAGCCGTCTTCACAATCATCCCACCCGTCACATTGCCACACTAGCGGTAAACAAATACCATCACCTACACACCTCAGATCGCCTGGTACGGGACACGCTTTCGTCATGCAATCTACCTCATCTGAGCCATCGGGACAGTTTTCTACTCCGTTACACACTCAGGAGAGAGAGAAGCAGTGGCCGCTGATGTTACAGCTGAAAACGCCGGGGGACACACAGTCCGGAGTCGTGCACTCTTCATCGGAACCGTCCGAACAATGGTAGAACCCGTCACACCTCTCTCTAAGGTCGACACAGTCGTCGGTCGTCTTGCATGAGAATGTAGAGGACGAGCATTCTAGGGCAATATGACTTAGAGAGGCATGGTCGATGGACAGCAGGCATACAATTAGAAGAAGGCTGGTCGCCATGATTGGATTTTGGGTGAAGAATGACAATGACATTCGGCGTACCGAGGCACAATGGCGTGCGGTGCCAAAACATTTAGATGCTGGCGTATGCCGTATATGCATACCTTGCTTGACGAATAGGCGGAGCTAACATATTTTCAACGTAGCGTGAATGACGATGTGCATTGACATTATCAATAAGTTAGTGTTAGCCTGGTATCCAGCCGTATTATAGTTCTGTCCTCTCAGCAAATACGTCTCTTCTGTCCTCTCCGCAAATACGTATTTTTTTGCAACCTTTCCTTTATTTTTGTTCATTTTACAAAAAGAAAAAACACAAAATAATGATACAATAAGGCAACACATATACCACGAATCCAAACGAAAGTAAACATAATTAACAAAGAGAATAAATGAATCAAAATAGCACGAGCCAACTAAAACACGAAAAGAAATAAGAACACATGTTTTTACAGCATTTAGATAGCTAAATACATATAAATAATGACAACACAAAATAAATTCAACCTAATGCCAATCTCACACAGTGATTGAAAAAAAGAAAGACTAAACAAACAGCTTTATGGTCATAACGTCAAATACGTATTTGCGGAGAGGACAGAAGAGGTTCGAGAGCTATAATACGGCTGAATACCAGGCTAACAGCCATGTGCTTGGCCTATCATGGCACCCTGACGTGCAGTGCCAAGGTAATTAGTGCCGTTGTATACCTGCATGCGCTGTATTCGTACTTGTCTTGTTTTATGAATAGGCGGAGCAAAGACATGCGATACCTAAAAATCCATAGAATACGTGGCAATGTAAGGGAACGCTATCAATTAATTAGTATTTACTATCGTTGAACAGATCGTCCGACAGGACGAAAGAAGAATGATGACAATGATCTTGTAGTTGCCACAACTTAACACTGAATTACACTTAATATTCTTCATGCATTTCAAACAGACTTCTCTCTTTCACCAGACTACTCAATACAGACATTTAATCATTCAACAAATATGTGGCATAAATAGGGCAGGTTTCGACCCTGCCTGTCACGTTCCTATACGGTACAAGCCCTGCTCAAATCTATCCTCCATAGCAGGCTCTCTGAGGCCTTTTGTTTTGGCTATTAAATGATACACTTTCAATTTGCTGGTCATTTCTTTTTGTACTCTGTCGCTGATTTCCATCCGTCGCTGATTACTGGCCCCTAACTTAAATAAGGTATATTTTGCATAGCTTGAGACCAAATCTGTCCTCATATCATGCAGACTAGAGTCGTTCAGACATGTGGGCATAGCTTGAATGTTTTACACTTTTGTACCTGAACCACAGTACTTGGCAGGGTGCGGAACTATTATAGCTTTTTGAAGACATGCTAAACATGACGTCAGAATGACTGACAG
>NC_049991.1:6162563-6199238 GCF_000003815.2 Branchiostoma floridae | reverse complement strand
ACTTTAACGCATATCCTTTTATTCTGACTAAAGTTATGTCCTTGACATCTTACATAAGGACTAGCAAAAGTTATAAGCATACACATCTGGGCCTATACGTATGTCTTGTTTTAGTTTTATGTTGTCACAGTGCTAGTATACTTGTCATTATACAGTTGTAGTCTACATGTAGTAGCTGGCTATATAGTCTACATGTAGCAGCTAGCAAGCCTTAGATTTCACAGATGTAGTAGTAAGAGCTTGGGCATATTCTGTCATTCCAGAGGTAGTCCTTATCAGGATAGATGTGAACACAGTTTTCCCCTGTGCCACCATTTGGTTCGCCTGTCCCCCAGATCCCATCACCAACCAGCAAGGTGCCATAATCCCAAACCCACAGACCCTCTGTCGCCTCATCAGTCAGCCCAATCCAGGTGTGTGCTTTAGTTGTAGCTCTCACGTGATTGGCCAGGAAGTTGTGGGTCTCGTTATTCTTCACTGTTGCTAGGCGACCGCCTTCTTCGTGACATGTGGCCCGTGACTCGTTGTACGGTTTGCGGTCGACGGAGAAGCGGTAACACTTCCCCATGAACAGTTCATAGCGAGTAGGACAAGTGATGACAGGGCCTGCAGTTCAAGAATAAATAGGACTGTCAATTAATGATTAAGCAACCAAAACCAGTGAGTGTCTGATAATAGATGTGTCTGATAATAGATGTTACATTTTCAAAAATAGGCACCATAAAGTTGTGATGAATGTTGTAACAAGAATTAAAGGGACAAAACATGGTATCAGAGCCAACAAGGCATTCATGCCTGTATTCAAGGCATGTACTGATGGGGTAAAAGTGACACTAGTGTGGTAGACTGGCATTACCAGCAAAGTTGGTAACCACACTCATGACTTCCATATTGGACTCACTTTTTACAACTATCCAATAAGTTTAATTTCTACAACTACAGTCCTGTAGCAAGTGTCACTTCTACAAGTACAATTATTAGGCTACAACACAACATATTTGCTCATTTTGGTACTTTATCGTCATGTTGACCATCCCTGTAGAAGAATTTTTTTAAAATGAAATTAGGCGAAAATTAATGCGCGCGCTGATGTCATCCATAAAATTTACTTGCTGTGGCCTTAGTATATATATATTTTTCAAGTACAATCTTATATTTCAACAGGTTTTGCAACGATCAGATAATCGAAAACATATATATTCTTTATTGAGACACGACAAAAGTACAACGACTTTCGTAAGGTCTACATGTATAACAGCTACTTATAGTACAACAAATAAAATAAAATAAACAAGCGTTCGCAGAACTCAACCTTCGTGAAATGGGTGATGGTGCGGTGGTGCAGGGTTTATTTGTAGACATGTCATTGGCTAGCTTAATAGTGTTGTTGGAATTATACATGGATTTTGATGTGTTTGGTGAGGTGCGCCGAAAAAAAGGCTTTAGGCAGTAGGCTGTATTTTAAAAATATTCTATCATCCATCCTTTCTTGTCTGTGCACATGACACAAACTGTCCCTGTCCATTCATTTCCATGGACAAAGAAAATACCTTTCATGGTCTCCAGTTAAAGATAAAGACTTATATTGACTGGGCTAAAATCGACTGTTGCATCAAAATATCAATAAGATAACACATAAAACAATAACGTTGACCACATCAACGCCGTCATTGGTGAGATCCACATAAATGATCTTCACATCCCCAGCGAACACCTCCAAAATGTGATGGCTGGTGTCGTCACGGAATGCTCCTCCTCAGGTACATAAAAGTATAACTTCCATTTTGGGCTTGCGACTTGGAACTCATGGAACTTTTCAGATGACCCCTTGTCTCTTACCCAATCGTTTTAATAACCTATCGGTACAACTGACATGAATCTGCTAACTAGCACTTGCGACCTACCCTAGATGAAATTGCAGAGAAATCAAGACATCAACGGTATAACTATCCATCTGGGCTTGCGACTTGTGACTCATGGAACTTTTGACATGACCCCGTGCGTATCTCTCACCTAATCGTTCTCGCGACATATCAGTACAAATGACGCGCTTATGTTTATTACCACTTGTGACCTATATACTCTACATTACATCGCTGGGAAAACAAGACATAAACGTATAACTTTCATTTTGGGCTTGCGACTTGGAACTCATTGAAATTCTGACATGACCACGTGTCTCTTGCCCAAACGTTCTCGCCACATATCAGTACAAATGGCGGGATTATGCTAATTGGCACTTGTGACCCACCTTTAATCAATCGCTGGGAAATCCAGACATGAAAGTACAAATAATATATATGGGCTTGCGCCTTGCAACTCATGGAACTTTTTAGATGATCCCGTGTCCCTTACACATGATCAGGAAAGGCGACAATCTTCGAAGGGAAAAATTTACCGCAAGGAAAGCCAATTTTTGAATTTTCAGCGGATTTCTTGGGACATAGGAATGTTCAGAGGTCTCATAACTTTGACAAATTCTAAATAAAGTTCACCAACACGTTGCAAATGGACATAAAAACCAAATGGTGAGTTGATAAAATTTCAACTTTGAGATGTACATCGCATGTATTTGTCCAAGTATTGACTTTTCCGGGTAGAGTGGTTAATTTCCAACCATTTAGCCAGGTTATGGGAGCCCTACTGACGACCATGACAAGCCGCGCGTCGCCCGGTGAATTCAGTTCAGCTGGCCCAAGTCCTGCCGTGACTACAAGTTACTGTGAAAAACAAACCCTGCTTTGTTCAACAATGTATTGTACCGGTAGTAACTGTTACATGTACAACCCTTTTAAAACGTATAATATAGGCCCCTGTAAACAATATCATCATTGCCCTTATTCATTGCCCTTAATCTACAGATTATCAAATCTTATAGGAAACATTTACACCCCATCATGTATAATGTACTGTCCCTATAGTACCATTGTCTTGTAATCGTCTGGTATATATAAGTCGTGCAGTCCTCTATTGCGCAACTATGACCTTTGGGGTCACTTCCTGTGGGGCCGGGGCCCAAGCTCAACTGCACGCAGAATGACGTAATTCCTAATTATAAACCACTATTGCGAAATCGCCACACTTAGCACACTAAACACTATTTTTCAAGTACAAACATCCCCTGCAACACCGCCAGAAGCCACTAGACGAAAAAACACCTCGTACGTTTCTTCTCCTTCTCAACAACTACCTACATACGAAAAATCAGATCAATCTGTCATGATATTACGTAGCTGGACTGTTCACAGACATGCCGTATATAAGAATTCTACACATACCTATTGTATCATGCAAATTACCTCCTAATTTGCATAACAACCATACAATTATGTACATCATTACGTAAGCTGTCTGCATACCTACAGTCATTAACATCAATCAACCCCTTCTTGCATTATCCCTTCTCAAAACCTAAAACAAAAATACTTTCACCGCCCCTGCGAAACCCCTAGGTGGCCAAAACTTACACACCTTACTATGCTTTTACACAGCTACCTAACACTTAAAAATCATCACCCAAACAAGTCCCCAAAAAAGAATAGCAAAACCGGAAGTTCCGCTGCAGTACCATAACCCGCCGCTAGAGCGCCCTGCCGTAACGCAATTCCTGCCATCCTTTCGTCATGTCTAATCCCACCCACATACCAAATACTAGTATCAAAACCATCCATTCACGCGTTCCCTAGTTATCAGGCTGACAAACGACCCCCTGACATCAAAACAGCAGTGACTACAAACCCTTCGTTTCACGAAGTGAACAAACAAACTGAACACACATATATGGATATTTATAGGTTTGAATAAATCAGCATATAGGGTCTAGCTTTTCATTTAAACTATTGGTTCTATGGTATAAACATTCGTGGATATATTTGCCTACTTGTACACAGTGTGGATTATCGCTTATAAGTACTTACGGCAGTCAAGCAAGCCTTGTTTGGCAGTCAAAGTTCTTGGCAGAAAGCAAAGTCCCATATTCAAGACATTGAGACTATTTCCTTTAATGACTACGTAAGGATAGTATTGTGTAATCGGGAAAGAGAACATCAAAGACAGATATAAGGCGTAGGCAGTCAACCGTTCATTATTTGCCTGATAATTAGCCCAATTTAACTTTAGTATGTTAGCCGTTTTAGCCCCGTACAAAAATTAGGGTAAATTGCATCAGATCTTCATTTTCAGCGTTTAACGTAGGTGTGTGTGGGTGGGGAGAGTTTTTTGTTCAATTCTATTTTCTTTTATTCCAGTGTCCTTATATAAGATGTATGATGGATATGTGATTGCAAGGCGTTTGAAATCGGGGTATAAAGGGCTTTAATAATTAAGCACGCAATGTTCTAAAGAAATTTGACGTCTTTTCCAACGTTTTGGACAGCGCGTGTAAATTATGATACAGTGCTGCCAAATTTTCCATAGTTTGACATCGTTGACATTCTGTATTATATTCTCGTACAATTATATTTATTCTATATTATATTTTAGTATTTCTATTTCAAGGTGACAATCGGCCTAATTCTAATTTGTTATGCCCAAGTTTTAGATATATTTGCCCTTCCCCGCTTAGACATGAAATATTGTTTATATATTATAAATGTCACAAAACAAGCACAAATGATGGCAATTATCTTAGAATTAGGGATGAATATAGCCAAACGCCCAATCTAGCTATTAGTGCACCGGGGTAGTTTTGTTACCTGGGTGGTTACTATGTAATAGTCGGTTTAATTGGCGCTAACAGAGTTAATTGCTGTTGATAACAGTTTCATTGCAAGTAAATTGCAGTGTAAAAGCTTTTGTATTAGAGATCAGATCCCCTGTACAGAGTTACCCGGCTTTGTTAATCTTTCCGCCGTAAGGCCACAGCAAGTACATTTTATGGATGACATCAGCGCGCGCATTAATTTTCGCCTGATTTCAATTTTTTTCTTCAGAGATGATCAGTTATGGGCTGATGGTTGTACTTGTAGAAATGACACTAGCCAGGTAGCTATGACTGTAGAAGTGAAACTAAAAATTCAGTTAGATAGTTGAAACAGTGGTCCCAATGCGGAAGCCATGAGTGTCGTTGCCATGTTGGTAAGTGATACTAGTCTACCAAACTGGTGTCACCTTTACACACTAGTTAACGTCTTGAATACGGAAAGGAATGCCTTGTAGGCTGTGATACCATATGTTTCGTCGCTTCACTTCTTTTTTTAATGTTAAGTGCGTATATTTGCAACATTTAGCCATCTTGTTTTTTTACCCATCTTGTTTTTTATCACCCTATCTCACTTTTTTTTGCCATCTGCAGAGGATGTCATCCATAAAATTTACTTGATTTAGCCTAACGCTGATGGAAACGTTGTCGAATTCGTAGATATATCTACCATTAGTTTTGAGACAATAGTGCACGTTGTTGTTCACAGGTAAGCTCTTTCAGTATTTCTTACTCAGAACATTCCGAGTTCATTCTTGTCGTATACGTAGATGCTCCAAACGGAGTTGTTGGACGCCGGTTTGGATCTGCTTTTTAGAATAATTCAGAAATTGTTGCGGACTTTGAAACATATTGTATAACAAGATTGATAATAAAAATCTTTGCTATGGCGACGATGGTCTCTTGCAGTCTTTTTAGAGTCGAGCATAAGACAAGCCAAACCTAGGACTGATTGCATGTCCAGTTCAATGTTTTTTTCTGGATATTCCTGTATTGTAGATATTTTTGTCCTTTCATCGACCTACTCATAAAGATTCTTTACTTCCATTTAAAAGTGGTATTATATACATACGTATACAGTCAACAATGCCACATGACAACCACTCTTTTCGTATCTGCAACATCTAGTTTTTCTTGGTAATTGAAGTAGTCTGTGAAAAAACTTTCAAAGGACAGACTTGATGCAGTTATGACCCCGGCCCAGAATTGGGACATTAAAATGTTGTAGTTGCGAAGTAACAGCATTACAACATTGTAACAACAATACAATAGCTCTGAGGTTTTAAATGGGCCAAATACACAATCTCTGGGGAGTATAACCGGAGAGAAAGCAATTGAGTTTGTTTGCAAACTGTTAGGTGGATGTCTACCTCTTGTTGTCAGCTTCCTGTAGCACAGGCAGTTTAAGGCCTGTGACACCTGTAGATTCTCAGTCGCGCAGTTATATGGCCATAACTTTTAATGTAACCATCTGTTTTCAACAATTTTTGGCCAGTTAACGTAATTCACCCATATTCAAAATATGATGACAAGAAAATTGTGGATCCTCACTGTTTTGGGTTTAAAAAACCATTTTTTGGTAAAAAATAGGGATGCTATTAAAATGGGTCTGTGCCCACTATGAAATGATTGTCTAACTGAGTCATATTTTCTGGAGTAATAGATTATATCTCTGTGATATCTAATATGCCTGGGGATCTTGCCGCTATACCCAGGTAAGGCTTCATTTTGGGGCAAAAACAGAATTTTTTGACAATTTTTGGGTATTTTTCGTACAAATATCAATACAGCCACGGAAATAAAAGATATTGCAAGAAGACCCGCTTGATTTCCGAAGGTCTGAGGCTTAATGAACCAAAATCTGCACAAAACTCGTAATAAAACTGGTGCCCTGATGTGGGCAGGGGCCGACGAAACACTACTTACCCTACAAGAACTGCGTCCAAAGACATATTTGACTGTACGTAACATAAACCGATGGTAAAATATGAATGTTTTATGTCTGTATCTGTTAAATCGCTGTTGTATCAATGCGAAATTTCGCAAGCAGTTAGCCTTATAAGGCATCAGTGAACTGCCATACAATCATTTTGGGCTAGAAATATCGATTTATAGCATTATTTTGCTGTTTCCTTGAAGTATGAGCGCCTCGCTGTTTTCCTGCCACTCCACACCCCGGGGGGTCGGAACACATGTTCGGACTGTACCACTTGCAGCTCTCGCGGGGGTGCCCTTTTGCTAACCGCTTCTAGTTATGTGGATATTTGATAAATACTAGATCAATATCTTTAACACTCAACATTAATAAGTCTTAAAAAGTAGTTAGTGTAACCCATACATCGTAAGTTCCTGTTTTCGCAATGTAACATTAGATACTGACATTGGACCGTTCTAAAAACACTCTGGCCCGGCGGGGTTACCTAAGGTCACGCAGTGGTTCGAATTTCATGTTCGACCAAAATTGTCACAGGCCTTAAAGTGCCCGTGAGTGGCCTTTCTGGATTTTCTGGACTGGTTCAAAAATATGTCATCTTTCCGAGTGAGAAGAAAATGTGTGTTTTTCACAAACCATCCCAGGAAAAGGGATATGCCATACAGAGTCCTAATATGTACAACTAAACTTTCTACAATCTGGATAGCGGGTGTGGCCAAGTGTCCTTGTTTTTTAGAAGGACCCATTTTCTATAATTTACATTCCCGATGTACTATGTGGACTAGCACTCCTGTTGACTAGCATTCCTGTTGACTAGCATTCCTGTTGACTAGCATTCCTGTGGACTAGCACTCTTGTGGACTAGCATTCCTGTTGACTAGCATTCCTGTGGACTAGCATTCCTGTGGACTAGCATTCCTGTGGACTAGCATTCCTTTGGACTAGCGCTAGCATTCCTGTGGACTAGCATTCCTGTGGACAGATTCCTATACAATTTATAGAATTCTTGCAGATTGCACACGACACCCCTGAGGCGTCGTAAAAAAAAATCAAATTTCAGCACCGAGACTAGAGACCACGTCTAGCGTAATACTAGAAGTAAAGCCTGGACAACAACAACAACATTTAGCGAAACAAATTCACACATAAAGGGCACTTAGTTAGGAGATTTAACTTTTTGTGAGTGTTTGAAAGTCTGAGTAGAGTAACAGTACCGATTTGACAGATGAAGTGCTTGGTCTTTGTGCATTGATTGTCGTCCCATCTAAAGCCGACTGGCTGCCGGAGGTTCACACACTGCTGGTCAGGATTGTTAGGCTCTCCTGGTGCCCAGTTGGTAAAGACAGCCGCAGTGCCATCTGACCACCTCCACTCTCCCTGTAGGGCAGAGTTCAAAAATTGACGCTTGAGTAGAAGGTTCCAAAGGGATCCAGACAGTATTGAGTTTTAAAACTGACAGAAGATGTGTTTTTCGTCGAAAATATTGGCATTTTGGAGCTGTAGGTTACAGGTAAGGGTTGTAGGTTTTTAAGCCTGTTTTGGGTGTCTGGAACACTAGAAAAGAAGTTAGTTTTGAGCTTTCAGTAGAAGGCCAGAGGAGGTCAAAGATCACCAAGGTGCGTTTTCCTGCGGTTTACATGTATTCCAGCGGTCAGAATGTTTTCAGAAAGTTGAAAATGGACACATTAGAGGCCGAACTACCCTATCAATGTTCTAAACTAAACTTCAGGTAGGTAACTTTTGACAGCTTATGTTTGCCATTATTTCCATGTATATGGATAGGAAAGACTGGCCTGTACAATGGAATGCAGATACATGTCACTGCACAAAATGGGGGGTTTGCTGAAAACCATTATTGCCAGGTAAGTCTGGTGATGTTTACTTTTTTCGGTGTATCTTTTGGAACTTGAAATATTCTGAGCAATAGATTTTCTATCAATTTAGACAAATGACCATGAAAGAGGGAAAGTATGCTTGATTTTCTTTTTAATTGAAAAATGGTTTGCTTAAATGTTTTGTCTGATGATTTGTAGCATCCCCCTCTGCCAAAGATCCATTTTTCAATGCCTACGGATGGTTTTGGTAATGTGAAAGAATAATGACTTGAGAAGATGGAAAATGAATGACTTGAACAAATGAATGAGTTAAGAAAATGGAAAAAAATATTATCGCAGGGAAATGAGGGGGGGGGCAAAGATTTAAGAATGAAACCAGACATAATCGTATCTAATACGACACGTACCGACAGATACTGTAGCCCGATCCAGTGGCTTTCACTTCCATCCACCTTCATGATCTGGGAGACAAGGAAGTCGTGCAGGTCTTGTGTCTTGACATCAGCAAGATGGCCTCCATCTTCTTGACACCTCTGCTTGGCAGCGTCGTTGGTCATGTGTTGTGCAAACACCTTGTAATAGCTTCCACCACGCTTCGTATACCCGGAATACCCTTTTTGGGACACAGAAACATCCAATGATCAGCTAGCTGAAAGCATATAAAAATAACTCGACATGCTGTGCAAAGAAAGTTGACTATATTTCATAGTTTTACATAATTTAGTTCAGTTGACACTGTATAGCAATGCACAGCCTGGGTTACCCAACTAGCTAACCTTAACAATTTGCAACCTTATTATCTGATGCCTCTAGAATAACCGCTGCAATTATCAATGAAAAGGCTAGATTTTACAGATGACAGAAGACCATCAACATGCTGAAAAGGAAGCACCGAAACAATTTAACTCATGGTCTTTTTTTAGGAAAGTTGCTCCAAGAAAGAGCAAAAAGGCTCAATGTAATTATAGGCAAGTCATACTCAATACTATGTTCACACAATGTTCAAACAGGTCAACGCTGACCTGAGATGTATTCCTGGTAAAATAATTAAACTGAAATAAACTGAAACTACTCCACTGACCTTTCGGGACATTTTGCGGGTTTGTTATTTTCTCTTCCTTTCCCTCCTCTCGGTCATCTTGGAATTTCTCAAGCGTGGACACTCGGTCCTCCAGACGGCTGGACAGTGTTGAGCGGTCGTCTTGGCGTTTCCTCAAGGTCGACACTTGATTTTCCAGACGACTGACAAGTGCTGAGCGGTCATCTTGGCATTTTTCAAGCGTGGACAATCGGTCCTCCAGACGGCTGACCAGTGCAGAGCGGTCATCTAGGCGTTTCTCAAAGGTTGACACTTGATTTTCCAGACGGCTGACAAGTGCTGAGCGGTCATTTTGGCATTTTTCAAGTATGGACAATCGGTCCTCCAGACGGCTGACCAGTGCTGAGCGGTCATCTAGGCATTTCTCAAGGGTTGACATTTGGTTGTCCAGACAGCTGACCAGTGATGAGCGGTTGTCCAGACGTTCCTCAGGGATTGATGCTTGATCCTCCACTGGGCTGACCAGTGCTGAACGATTTTCGTGGCGTTTCTCCAGGGTCGATCCTTGGCCCTCCAGACGGCTGACCAGGGCTGAGCAGTTGTCCAGACGTTCCTCAGGGATTGATGCTTGACCCTCCACTGGGCTGACCAGTGCTGAACGATTTTCGTGGCGTTTCTCCAGGGTCGATCCTTGGCCCTCCAGACGGCTGACCAGGGCTGAGCAGTTGTCCAGACGTTCCTCAGGGATTGATGCTTGACCCTCCACTGGGCTGACCAGTGCTGAACGATTTTCGTGGCGTTTCTCCAGGGTCGATCCTTGGCCCTCCAGACGGCTGACCAGTGCTGAGCAGTTGTCCAGACGTTCCTCAGGGATTGATGCTTGACCCTCCACTGGGCTGACCAGTGCTGAACGATTTTCGTGGCGTTTCTCCAGGGTCGATCCTCGGCCCTTCAGACGGTTGACCATTGCTGAGTGGTTGTCGTTGCGGTTTTTAATGGTAGTGTAGAGTGTAGAGCCGTTGTTGGGGCGTTTCTCACTCTTCAATACCTGATACTCCAGACGGCTTACGAGTGCCATGCATCTTTCCACACGTATTTCCTGCTCCTCTAGCTCACTGACCGTCACGAAGCGAGTCTCGAGGTCTTTCCGAAGCGTCGAAAGTTGTTTCTCCAGATTACTGATGACCGCTGAATGGTTCCTCACCTGTTTCGGAATGATGTTTAAACACATGAAGTGTTGCCACTAAATTATATTCATATATATATATATATATTAGAATTGCACGAGTAAACATTTTCCTCACAAAGTTAACTCTTTTCTAGCTGTCTTGTTCTCTGAAAATTCGACGAATACGACTGTCGTTTGCTTGAATATTCTTTCCCGTTGCTAGTCCCTTTCAACAAAGTATCCGAGGCCAATATTTTGCTAACCGAAAAATATTTGAAAACAAACAAACAAAACAACAACAACAGGATAGTATGGACGACATAAAATGAAATCCGTGATTTAACATATCCAGACTAGTGGGCTTTGTTGGCATTCCCTGGACTGAGAAGGGTGGGGGGGTGGTCTCGTTACTAAAACACAACCAGTAGATTTCTCGCGAGGACACGATCCCTTCACATGCAAAGTACCCAATTACCACGTACTGATCTAGTGGCACGACAGGGACAGGGATAAATAGTTCATACCTATTGTCTGTTGATTAATCTTCGAAATACAAATAACGTTACAAGGTATGTATGAAGACTGTATATTGTGCCCACTTAACTAGGATTGTCTGCAAGGTCTCTCTTCCATTTGTTTCCTTCTAAAGACGAGTTGCGAAGACATGTTTGTAAACTACACCGCCAGATCTGTAATGTTTCGACAATAAACTACCAGTATCACTTCAATATATTTCAATGAATACACACTGTGATCGCGCAAATAGATAGTATCAAGAAGGTTATTATGAAATGAACACAAGAAGCAAACCCTTATAAAAGCAAAATTTCAATATGAACGACCGTATAAGTGATAAATAGTGAAATATATATTATCGAAAAAAAAGGAAAGTACACCAACTTGGATTTGAACCCGAGACCATGAGTTTAAAAAGTTTACTCGTTAATCCACTACGCCACGATACATCACTATGTATATAGGTGTGCTAATACAACTGAAGTCACGGAGCGCGTGATAATACGAGACAAAAATTGTTGCAGGTCCATCATTTCAAAAATCTCAAGTAGTAAGATCTCTCTAGTCTCTTCACCTTTTGGTCACTTTTAACCGTTATAAATAGAACAGGGAGGTTATATAGATCAAGGCTGATATAACGTCCTTGTATAGATGAACTGTTTGTGTGAACTCCCGCACAGTGCCTGCTTGATGTGTGTTTATGACATTTGCATGATAGACAGGGTGAGAATGGCCCGCCACTCATCCGGACTATTCACACCGTAGTAATTGTCGCTGACCTGTCCTCGCTAGAAAGTTACTGGTTGTGTTTTAGTGTACACGGGGGGGGGGGGTTCATTCGACCCCCCTTCGTAATTTCAAAACGGCTTACTGGGGGTGATATGCTGGTCGAGTTTTATAATTTATAAAACTTTTATATCATTATGGCGTAATGTGACGTAGTTATGACGTCATAAATTGATTTTCCTTGCATAAACGGGGAATTCCCATAAAACCTAAATATTTCACAAAAGAAGTTACCAATAAAGGTTTCTTATCAATATTTAAGTGTAATAAGACTTCAAAAGCCGACGCAACGACGTCAAAATGACGTCATAGAATGACGTCATCTGTAGTTTATCTATCTTGGATTATCAACCTTAAATGTCTTAAGATAAATTTTGTTCAACATCTAACGCTAAAACCCCATGAAAATGGATTAAAAACGTTCATTTGAATGTTTTCTTTAAGAAAATGCCAAGTAGTGATGAAATTCGAGTGAAAATAAGCTGGTTATACTTTTCATCATGATATTGTCGGCCATGTTGGATTTTTACCAATTACGTCATCTCTTTAGCATAATTTATGAATATTTAATTATAAATGTTTAACCAAGATGTGTTGGATATTAAAGATATATGAAAAGAAGTTTAAATTAGCAAGAAAATCTTAAGATCCCATTGTTTAAACCAAAATTATTGATTCTTGTAAAATTTGCTTTTCAGAAAAAACCCGTTGCCTTGGCAACACGAAAAATTATAAACACACTCTATTTTTTGGAAATTGTTGCCAACAATATTCTAGGAAAAGTCACCAAGTTTGGTTGTTCTAGCACAAGCCATTTGGGAGCTATAATGTCAAAGTTGCCGCGGGCCCCAGTCTAGATAAGGTTAAGTTAAATAGGCGATTTTGCGAATTTTGCTGCTAACGACGATTGTTCTAGGGATTGTTGTGCTTTGCCAAACATTTGATATGATTAGCTCCGAAAATCAACGGAAATCCCTAATTGTTACATTTTTTATCTATAAGGAGTAAATTGAAACTTTTTATTTGAATTCTTTTAATTTATTTTTTCTATTATTGAGCTTAGTGCCATGCTGGTGGGTAACAAATATGTGTAAAAATAACACTCAAATACCAAAAATTCAAAACCGAGCAACATTCAAATATCCTCAAAACAGACAACCGTTGCAGTGATTTTAAGCCGTTAAGGAGGTCAGCTGGACTTATCTTGGTCGCTATTTTAAACGACGTTTGCACGCAAGTTATGCCGCAGGATAGCGGGAGGGGTAAACAACACTTGTAATGTTCAAGGTCACCAACACAAACTACAGTAGATTCGTTACATGTCCAAGGTCACCAACAAAGTGTCGGGATAGATATAATGTCCAGAAAATAGTTTTTATCTGTGAAAAAAACAAACTATTTTGTTTGTATGATGCAAGGTACTCCAGATAAAAAGAACCCGGCAGCACTGTCAGGTTATAATGACCGCAGATGACACCAAATAGAATATGGGTTTGGTTCGAATTACGGCAGATTGTTCGATTGTTCGAATTGTTCGAACAATGTTCGAATTCGCCTAGACATTAGAAGTTTTAAGCCCAAATTTTACAACCATGGATAATGGTAACAGTGTGGTAGGTTTAGTATTCAAGGGTTAAAGACCCACCCTGAGGTGTATATGGTGCCATAGTTCATGGCCGGTTCCTATAACGACTGAATAAACGGCCAAGCGTGGCGAGTATATATGATATAGACCATATCATATAGCCAGACGCCGCGGACCAATCAGAAGGCCCCGTTCCATGTTGGTTATGACACTGTGACACACAGATTGCGGCCATTCCGGTGCGTATCGACCGTTCTGATTGGTCAGCAACTGGTGTCGATGCAAATTGTCTTGTTCTAAAAAGCCAAAGACTGCAATGTTCAGAATATTTTTTCTGGAAGTTTTGATTTCAAAATGCAATCTGACTCTTTACAAATGTATGTACCAAAGAACAAATTAGAATTTTTAGAAATCCGACAAAGGAATTCACACGTGCCAAGGGATTTACATGCGTCACAGAGCAGTTTGCAAGTTTGGGTAGACTATATGATAATATAATAAACTATATAATAGTAGACTATATAATAATAACGTTAGTAGTAGTTAATATAGTAGACTATATAATAATAACGTTAATGACCCGCCTGTTCCTTGCTGTATATGGTGTCATAATCCCTGGGCATTAATATAACCATCGAATGAAACCACCGAGTGAGCTTCGGTGGTTTTATTCGGTGGTTATAGCAAAGGACCAGGCGTTATGACACCATATACACCTCGGAGCGGTTCATTAACCCTTAAATGAAGCATACTACAGGACTTACCGTATTGATGTCTTGATGTGGCGTGCTGATATGCAGCTGGATGAGTGTTACAGCTAATATCAAAGTTGCCATGACGATGGTCATCTTGGCAACGTGGACCAGCCGAGAACCCGACAGAAGACGACGCACTTGGTCACGCCAGCCTTCTTCATCTTCATTATCTGCAGATTGGGAAGATGGCGGCGCAATGTTCTGTTAACACGTCTCTTTAACAATATTTACAGAATAACTCGTTATACTGATCTTCTCGTATGATGTCTTACGACAAAATGCTTTGATATAAAAAATCATTGCCGTTCTAGCCTCGTTTTGGTGCATTGACCCCTGATGACGCCTGAAAATCCAAAATGGCCGCCGTAACTTGAACCAGGCAATTACAAACTGCAAATAACAAATATCCACTAGAGGTCAATTTTGAGCGGCAAAAACCTGACCGCAGCACCCAGGACAGAGAAACGTAAACGTCCGCCAATCGCCTGCATTACGAATCTTTCCAATAAAATAACGACAGTAATACACAAGATTTTATCTCAAATCCTTTTCATATGAAGTGAGGCCGACGAAAGGGATTTATTATCCACCTAAACACACGCTTTTGACCCCTATTCCTTCTTTGGCTACTGACTCTTTGGGAGCTAGAATACACTCGAGTAATACAGGAATGATACCATTAGTCCAATGTAATCCATTGCCTGCAAATAAGATTTGAACATCAAAACGTTTAAATGTATTTTTCTGCCATCTTTGATCTACCTAATTACGTTTCTCCATGGTAGACTAATATAGGGTTGACTCAGGGTCCCCTGAGGTATATACGGTGCTATAATTCATAAACAAAAGTATTTGAGTCACTGATATTTTCTACACTAAACAATTTCCAAGATAACCGCCTGACGTCTCTCAATATGTGAATGTTTTGAAAAATATAATAAATGATAATCGGTAATAAATAAACACACATTTTAATCTCGGTCCATGAAGGCTCATTATCGTAGTTAACCTTCTTTTTTTTTCATGCCGTACGTACTTACTAAATATCATGCAAAACCATCCACAGCTTCTGGAGTAATGTTTTAAAACTTAAGGCCATAGCAGGTA
Source organism: Branchiostoma floridae (assembly GCF_000003815.2). NCBI lineage: Eukaryota > Metazoa > Chordata > Leptocardii > Amphioxiformes > Branchiostomatidae > Branchiostoma > Branchiostoma floridae. Next base: position 6,183,815 of record NC_049991.1, on the reverse strand, counting down.
AATTTTATGGATGACATCAGCGCGCTCATTAATTTTTGCCTGGTTTCAGAATTTTTTTTGGTAAGTGATACCAGTCTACCACAGTAGTCTACCACCCAGTGTCTGAGCCCTCAACAAAATGAGGCTGGCGCTTAAAATGAAGAAGAAGAAGAGTGTCACTTTTACTACACCAGTGCACGTCTTGAATACAGGAATGAATGCCTTGTTGTCGGTGATGTCATGTTGTGCCCCTTCAGGTTTTGTTACAAGGTTTAAGGTGTCTATTTGTTTTTAAATTTCGCCATCTTGTTTTTTTCTCAGTATATCCATCTTACTTTCATTCGCCCCATCTCGCTATTTTTGCAGTCTGCCGAGGATGCCATCGATAAAATTTACTTACTGTGGCTTAATCAAGAGTACGAATATTCATATTCTATCTAATGATAGAATATGGAGCAAAAGACTTGAAGTGTTCCCAAACTGATTTGTTTTTGATAGGTCTTAAATTTCTTCTGTTTTCCGAATGATAAGTACAAGTACTCATCTCAGTAGTTGGTGATTATATTTTTACTGATATCAGTAATTGTCAAGGAAGAGGTTCCGTTCACATTTTCATAATTTATATGATTTTCTCTGTTATGTACTTTTTGAAATTTTATCTTTTATTGGAGTAACGAGCTTTTGCCATGCATGTCTGTATTTTCTAAACATGGGAAGGGCATTTATCTTGCAAGACGATATCGATAGCTAACATTCCTACATATATCCTTCGGTTTCACTAGACAAAGTTGAAATCTTGGACACAGAACCAGAATTTATTTTTTTTTGCTAGAGGGATTAAAGAAGCCATCAGAGCTTTACAACCATCCCTGAATTTATAGAGACGGCGGGCGCAGTAGACTTCCTGCAACCTATGGTCCACTGCTTACTAAGTCACGTGTTCTATCTGCATAACGTGAAGTCACGACAGCAGTGGATTGTTCATTCCTTGACAAAGATTGATGATGTACAGTCAAAAATTTGGGTGAGTCCCCTTTTTTTTGTTGGAAATTGCAGTTCAACTATTTCAAGGATTCCTACATACATATGCAGTGCTAGCGGTTAAGACTTAAAATCTGTCCACACCTTTCAGTTTAACTTGTCATATTTGTCCATCACCGTTAACGTTAAAATAGCCCATGGACCGCATTGGGTAGGGAGCTACGTCCACTGGTGGTGGTGTGTAGACTGTAGGACTAAAACGCCGCAAAACCGACCATATCAAAGGGAGTCTAACCTTTTTGGCGTAGTGTTTACGGCGTTAGGTTTGTGAATTTGGACCCGGGTTCGATTCCTGGGAGCAATGAGACTGTTTCTACTCGCCTCTTACACTGGTTCCTATGCTGACTCTGTGTGCAACAGGCTAGAAGAGGAAATCAAACGATGGAGAATCGAGGAACGTACAAAGGAAAGGTGGAGGAGTATAAAGAAGCTGAACACAGTTTTCAGCCTATGGGGATTTCTATAGTTAAGGCCCAAAGGTGACTGGATTTGAGGTGGAAAAAAGTGTAGAGTGCACTTTAGAAATACCAAAAACGAATTACAAGCCACTAAATATTAAAAAAAAAAACAGAACCCTGTCGGCGCATCGCCTTCTCTGCGGAGGTCAACTTACTGCCGCCGGCTCACACTAGAAGGGCAGTTGCGTAACTGGGCGCATTTATATACACATTAGCTCCTTGATCCAAACCATACAGTCTCAGAGTCGACACCTTCCTTGACCACACAGCACAGGTTATATCTGGCTGCCCCTCAAATAAGGCTTTTCACCTCTCCTTCAACAAGTTTTCCGCACTACTTTATGTACCCGTGTCATACTGTGTTCTGCTACCATACCAGTGGGTTTCAAGCGCCTTCAAGCCCATTTTAGCGTAGCGGTTGCCGCGTTGGGTTTGTGAGCTGGGGCCTGTGTTCGGTGCATCTTCGAATCCCTGGAACCAGGAGACTGTTTCTACTTGCCTCTTACATGCGTTCAAATAAAAAAAAAAGTATTTCTCACAATGATAATTGCTCAATAGATAAAACGAAAACTGACCTGAGCTATCACGATCATAGGAGCCGTAAGTAGAGTTGATCTTTAGCTGGCCAATAACTTCTTGTTCGTCTAATTGTCGCCCTCCCATGTTGCCCCTCAGCGCTTTGCTTCTGTCCTGTCGTCCATTTGTCCCGCTGACATCGGGGTTGTTCTTTCGTTCTGCTCGACGATTTCGGTCAGGAGCGTCCGTACTCGGCTGCTCCATGGCAAGCCAGTAGAAACGAATGATTTTTAGCTCTGCAAAATCTGTCAATAATAGTCTGGCTTGGGTGTTTTGAAGTTAAGATATTGCGTTTTGATATCTGAAATTAATGACTGAGTACAAAAGAGTTTCTGACATCAATCACGCTGTTCAAATTGGATGAATAATGGCATGTAATAAGTGTTGTTGTTTACTACGTTTGGGAATGTTTTTGAAGTCCTGCCGGTACAGATATTCCTCATTTTCACATAAGCTTAAAACACTCCTATTTTCGAGGTCGACCACCAGGAGGACAAATGTCGATCAGGACAATCAGATCTACATTTAAGTACACCCATCTACTAAATATCATCGAGAACACCGTGGATCGAAACTGCGCGCTCGCAGGCACAGAAACGGGCTAAAAAACTATACTCCCCTCCTTCTTTCACTTGCATTAGTGGTACAAAACCATTTATTCTCGTTGGACCGGTCCAGAAAAACTGGACCTGAAAAAATCGGTGAAACTGATGTTGTGCCGATTAGAAATAAGCTCATTAATTATGCAAATGTAATCTAATATTGCATAATTAGTATTCTATCTTGTATAACATTGTCTAAGGTACCTACATACCAAAAATCATGAAAATTCATGGTTCCCTTTTTGAGTTATCCACTTCAGAAGTTTTTGACAAAAATGCCCCTGCTATCCCAAAACAAGACGCTAAGGGGCCCAAACTTGTGTCACTTATTCCTGAGCCTAAGAGCTATCTAACACTTTGAAAATTGGCACCATATCTTGTTCAGAATACGAGATAGCAATACCGGAAATTGTGCTGCAACCAAGGAAAGTCGCTACGGGGCCCAAAATCTAATCACTTTCAGCTACCATCACACCCCACCAACACACCAAGTATGAAACTAATCCATCCAGCCGTTCTTGAGTTATCTTGTTGACAGACAGACAGACAGACACACACACAAACGCTGGTGAAAATATAACCTCCATGGCATTTCATGGAGGTAATAACAGATTATACCGGACTACGGCGGAGGACTTCACGTATTTATGAAGCTTATTGGTCCAAAAACGGTAGTAGAGGAAGCTTGATATTTCTTTAACCAAGTTTCTACAATCAAACTTGGTCTAACTTAACAGAGGCAGTTTGCTTTGTTTACGTGAAGATAGGATACTCTACAAAACTGATCCATTTGTAGAGAAATGGACCATTGTTTTGAGTATCATCCATTCACAAACAATTAGGTCCAGGTTCAGGTCTGGACCTAGACCTGATCCTCTGGACCTGGACCATACCTGTACCTGAATTTTCTCTACCGGTACCCACCCCTAACCGCATGCTTTTGGCTTTGAAATTTAATTCCTCGATGCTTGAGAAAAGAAAATTTTCAAAGATGACAGTGGTCGTCTTTCTTTTAGGCCATGTACGGTGCAACAACGCCGCCTATCGTCGATACGACAAATCGCACTTTACGAACTGTTGACGGATACTGTTGCCAGGCGTTCGTGACAAAACATGGATAAGAATACCGCCTTTCATGAATCAAGGGAACTGCAGTGTCGATACGTATTTGACATGTTCGTGTTAACAATTGTTGGGAGATAAATAGCTCTTGTGTTTTGAAAGAAGTGACATAAGTTTGGGCGCCCTACTGGCTAGTTTCGGAATCGCAGGGCGTCTTTGCAAAAAGAAACGTTATTGCCAAGAAAAGAAAAACAGATTTTCTTGATTTTTTGTATGTAGGATGAGTAGACTGATCTAGTTACCTGTTACGATAATGTCATGGCAGGGCGTTGTCGTCCACTCGTAGGAACCCAGTTACGATAATAATTCTATGAAAAAAAGTAAATGCATTCATCTTTGACTGAGTTAAAGCTTCGTGCTTTATAAAATAGCTACACAACATAAAAAGCAGAATTTCCTGATTGAAAGCTTCTTGATATGCACCAGGAAATTTTCGGACATTACGGGACGTGTCGTCCTGGACACGCTGTATTTCCGGGTCATTGACATATCCGCAAATACCCGAAAACGAACCACTGAATCTTGGACTAGTAGTGCAATGTTGTATTTCTACAGCTCGCGTTTTTAGCCAAACCCAACAGGAGCACCCCTACTCTTCTCAATAAGTGTGTTGGGTTACTTTACGTGCATATGTTTGACGCCTGAAGCTTCCTCATACACAGGGCCAGTCGCTTTACGCCGCCTTTCAAAATGACGACCACAATCCCTTCCAAGTGGGGTCGACCCTCGAATTGAACTCCGGTTCCACGAAATAGGAAATGTATGGCCAAACAGCGCGGTTGCGTTACCGCTAACGCAACGGGGAATATTTATAATGAATAAGCACTGACTGAAAGGATAGAACGAAAAAATGTAAGCAACATGTTATAACGTAACAAGTAGTTTGAAGACTTCCTACAAATTTTCTGTATTTTCCAGACAGAAAATTGTGCGTCTGGGTTCCAGAATAAAGATTGACTAGTCATAATTATCGTGCAAGAAAACACCGGGGGAGAAAGGAAGTATGTACGTAGAGGAAAAAAGATGATGGTATATTATCAGAGAATGGGTTCACATGACGACGAGTAAAACGTGAGAGAGAGAGGGGAGAGGGAGAGAGAAAAGACTGGTCTGTCGGTTCGGTTACTGGAAATAAAATATTCCTTTCCTAGACACGAGGGCAGTTTCTTCATACAACCTTCTCTAAGAAAGTCGATGTGACACACATGAAACTTAAATATCTAAAGTGAGGAGCTCGCAAAATCAGGGATTACGTAGCGAACTCAACATAGTGGGAATCAAAATATTACTTATAGCACATTCAAAGGCCAGAGGTTATGTGTTTTGACAGCAAAATCCGTATAAAGAAACCAATATCATTGAAAAATAATTCTGTAGGATAATATGAAAATCTGGTACATAGTTGGATAGACTTATGGTAGGGTAAGTAGAAAAATGGTTTGCGTAACAGTTTGCCTATTGTATGTATTCAATAGGTGGTTTGAAACTCACCAAGTAGAATAAAGTTGCTAATAAACTTAAATAATCTGAAGTTGATAGCAATATGTAAGTTTCAATGGTGGCAACTAGGCAGTTATTGAAGTGAAATTGAATGAATTTATTGATTCGAAATTCAAAAACTTAAACGAGGAGGTGTTGTTGAAAGAAGAATACATGTGAAAACAATATAAAGAACGGAATGCTTTTGTAAAATCTAAAAACATCGCATATTGTTCGCTGTCTCTAAGCAATAAAACAATCAAACAATAGATGGCTTGTTAGGCGGTTAATCAATCAATCATTGAAGCAATTAATGTTTAATATATTAACTAACCAATTAATCGAGCGACCAAACAACCAATAAATTTATTTTGATTTGAACATACTTCTTGCTCTTTTCTTCCCGTCTTCCTTCAATGACGACATTATTAAGATTTCATAATTCAACATTGTAAAAAAGCTATGTCTTCTCAAAATGTCCATCATTTTTCGTCAGGTATTACTGACACATTTATGTGACACGTGTTCTTGGGGCTGCCGGGCCTTACGCATTCTTCATAGTAGCTAAACTCTTCTAAGGATTTATCCTATCTATCAGTAAGCTGGTGAATCTAGTAGGATCTCCTATGCAGACAGTATTGTCCTGTAAAATCTTTTCAATATATTTCTTTTCGGGAGAGTTTACATAATAGTATATGTGCTTGTCTGCTAACAGAAGAAATCGAGAGTTCACCGATGGATTTTGGTATATTTGGCATGAAGGTAGGGGTTGGCAAATGGAAGGATTGATTAGATAATGCCCCCCTCCCCCCAAGCTGCTTTATCTGGCACTTGAGGAGAGTATCTGCTTTATATTCCGTCTTCTGGACATCCCGTGGTCACGATTTTTTTAAAATTGTTAGATAGTTCTTGTGGTTGGGGGGGGGGGGGGTCATAGGTTTTAACATCCTAGCAGCTTTTTTGAACTACTAATGGCGCAATACATTGGGGTTTCTCGACGTCAATGACATACAGTAACGTGTACAATGCGTGACGTCATTGGGGGGTCATAGGTGTCAGGGAACTTAGACGGTGAATTTTTCTCTTGTTGGATAAAAAAGTACTGTCATAGTGTTCTATAGATATTCATGCTGTAAAATATTATGCATATCATCTTGTCTAATAAGCTTGGTCTAAGAAGATTAATGTGTTCGAAATGCATTCGAGAGGACTTGAATTACAAAGTGGGGAGAATTCTTCCGGGAATTGAATTTAAACCAGACGTAAAGTCAGGCAAAGGTTAATAATTGCATTGGCGCGTGCAAAGCCGAGGATCCATTATAAATTTGATTTAAACTTGTTCCTTTTTGCAAAATTGTAAACGGTGGGAGGTGAGTTTTTACAAGATGCCATAGACATGCGTTTACGTTTTTCGTCAGGTAAAAACAAGTGTCTGCAATAGGTGTTTTTGAAAGAGCTAACCTTTCTAGTTCTAAAGGGAACGATTTAAAGATGGTCAAGATCGTTCGGTCTGAAATTTTCAATAAACCATTAATTTCTTTTCAAAATTCAATGTTTGTTTTTAAATTTTAGTCTATTCTAATTCAATATGTTTACTGAAATATTGCATTGCAAAAGACACCACATTACATTCCATGTATGAAGGTCATAAACACTGGCTACATTCTTACTACTACTATACATTGGTAAGTTTTAAGGTGATTTGACGATATCGCACTTTATTTTATACTTGAATAGAATAATCATAACAGTCATATTTCAATATGCTATTGCACCTGCTTGTTCTACCCTTGGTGCTAGACAAGGCACGCGGATAGCCAGCCGGTTTCTTCTGCAGCCCAATGCAGTATGCCCGGCGATCTAAACTAGCACCACGGGGAGGTTCAGGACGAGCGAGTTTTGGATGGCCATGTCGTACGAGGGGCGTTCAATAAGTAATGCCCCTGACCCATTTTCCATAGCAGGAGATTAATGAAACTTGGCGCAGTTATTAGTCAAACACAAGTAAATCAGAAACCACAATTAGTTCACAACTGTTTTTTGCAACATAACCCATAGAGATATGAATTATTTTACACATACAAAATTTCATTTAGATGAAACAACTGGAAGTTGGTCAGGGGCATTACTTATTGAACGCCCCTCGTAGCTAGAAGCATCGTAGGTTGAAGCCAGTCTCCGTATTTGGAAAAAAAAAACTACTATAGGCCACAACAAGTAAATATTATGAATGACATCAGGGCGCTCATTAATTTTCGCCTGATTTCAGAAAAAAACAACAATTTTTTTTACCTATTCGGCGATGGTCAGACAAAAATAGGTAAACATGTTGTGTTAAAGCCTAGTAATAATACTTGTAGAAGTGACACTAGGGAAGTAGTCATGACTATAGTTGCAAAAGTGAAACGATTTTTATTTTATTTATTCAACAACAAAGTACAAAACAGGACAGAGAGGTAATACACTCTAGCTGTATGCTAATATTCACATCACCTCTCAAAAAAGGATAACTGACAAGAACAAATAAAATGACAATATCAACACAAACAATTCACAGCTATTTACATATAAGTCAGGTTACAAGGTAGTTGCAAAACGTTTGGTATGTACAATATGTGACTGGGTTAACTGTAAGATACTCCAGTTTGTATGATGTGACAGGAAAGGTGAACCCTTTAATAGTAGATGGATACGGGCTGATTCGGATTAACTATTGGAGTCAAGAGTATTGCCTAGCAGGTTCTGTAGATTGCCGAAAAAAAATAGTTCTGTATTGTTTAAACTAGTTGCCACCAATATGGAAGCCATGGCTGTAGTTGCCAGCTTGGCAAGTAATACCAGTGTACCATACTAGTATCACTTTTACTACACTAGTTCACTTCTTTAATACAGGAATGAACGCCTTGTTATTTGTGATGCCACGTTTTGTCACTTCAAATCTTGTTATGACGTTTATGGTATTTATTTTGAAAATTTAGCCATCTTGTTTTTTTTTACCCATCTAGTTTTTTTTTCTCTCTACCTCATTATTTTTGCACTATGCATAGAATGTCAGCCATAAAATTTACTTGCTGTGGCCTTACAAGTAAATTTGTGTTCGTGTCTAAAAGTAACTCAAGTGGAATGCCGGCAAATTTCTCTATAAGAGAACATGTGATATCAGCTCGTTTAGTTAATTGGCTACTTGTAACGCTAGCTGCCATTAAAGACTTTGATTTTTTCAGTCGAAGATACTTCTTACAGTAATTTGGTTTGGCATGTGCAGGTTCTGGAGAATACTTCATCTTTGATTATTTACACTTAAAAGGGGTACGATGTCGTATTAATCATTTGGAGACCCACTCAAAGACAAAATTATGAGTACAAACGCCTACAATAAGGTCAAAAACCTGTGTTACATATAATCATTACCTTCGCGAAGAAGGATATCTTTTTGGCGTGTGTCTCAAAAAGTGGTTTCATAACGGCCTCATTTCTTGATCGAATGAGTTGAAATTTGGCACAAAGGTAATCTTGGGACTAAAATGTTTAAATTTTTTGTTTACAATTTCATGAGTGAATGAGCTGCTTTCAAGTTGACGAAACCCAAGGAAGCCAGTCGGGAGAAAAATGAGGTTCATTTAACAGTCATATTTATACAATGGCTCATATAACTGATCTAATTAGTTAAAGACCAACCCCGTACTATAAAACCACCCACGAAATTCGGCTAACGTAAACTACTAGAGCTCAGTCTTCTGTTGACTGTGGTGGAGTTTACATCGAGGAAGGCTGACTGAGACCCCTGACCAACACAAGTTTATTTTCAATTCAATTTTGATATTAGGATACTACATAAGGTATTGAAGTATGATTATACATAAAGCTTTACATAACCCAGAAAATAAAGCAATGAAAATGCTGGCTTGTCTTACTCTGGTACTCTGAGACATAACTGACAGTTACAATTGTACAGTCTACATAGCCCCTGTTGGTACACTTACAAATAGACACCACATTATTAGCCATATTAGACACATAAATATCAGAGCTATAGACACCACATTATTAGCCATATTAGACACATAGATATCAGAGCTAATTCAGTTATAAGGAAGATTTTCAAGTTGCAATTATGTGTTATAGATACAAAAAGACACTTTGATACAGAGTTGGCAAAGCAGAGTTGAAAGTTTCAATTTGAACACAAGGTTTGTTTCCCAATATTTGAAAGTCACTGTTATAAGAACCTCGATTATGTAACTTTGTTACAACTATCTGGATCATTCTGCAGGGTTTGATAGTGTTTCCTTGAAAACCAGTAGAGAAAAATATTTGAATTTTTGACCAGTATTTTATGCTAATCTGTCCCTGCCTTTGTTTCCAGCGTGTAGACAGTCTGGGATGTTTATTAGCTTATGTATTTATAGGGGTCAATTCACCACTCTAGCTGCTGGGATGGTCACAGTAGGGAGTACTTCCTTAGTGCTTTGCCCAGGGTACAGCTGGATGGTCTTTAAAGAAAATTACCACATCAGCAAAAGCAATACGTAATCCTTACGGATAAAACGTGTTTTAAGCGTTGTGATTTTTTCACAAAATTTTCCCTTGCCGCCACAAGTTGTGAATGAAGCACAGATTCAGTTCAGTTCAGTTCATCCTCGGGGAGGTGACACCAGTGTCTCCACATGTTCCTGTCCAGCATGATCAAACGGAGCACAGATTATGTTGTTGGAAATTGCAGTGTTTGCATCAAATATAAACACATGTAAAATTATTGAGATGCACCTAAAGGAGATTTGCAATGAGAAAAGCATGATACACGCACAACACGGGTAACTATTTAAGAAATATACGCATAACATTACCTTAAAATACTCTAAGACTTACAGATACAGAAATTACCAAACTCACCAGCCACAATCCATATACGTACCAACCCTATAGTATTTTAATTTGTATTACGTATGTGTAATACAGTATGTTCATAAATTTATATAATTATTAGAAGAAACAACATTGAAAATAACATATTATTAATTTTCACACAATAAAGTTTCCCTTTTCGGCGCCTAGTGTGGTATATATCCACGCCGAATTTGTTGCCAGTTGGTGTTTAGTTTGCGCCAATTTATGGTATTTTCTAAATTCGACTTATTTAAAGATTCTCAAAAAATCGCCTTTTTTGGCTTGTTTGCCACTGGTTCTTGCGAGCGTGCGTGAACATACTTTATACTACGATAAGTCAGTGACCCCTTTTCTACCAAAAAGTAATTTTTCTCACCACCTTGCCTGCGTTCAGCGAGTCAGGTGGGAGTCGGACTTATAATTGCGTATTTGGCGTCGTACAGATTTGTTTTGTTGCCGTCTCTAGGAGACCGCATCCACAAGTCAATCATTTTTACTGCGGGGGCATGATTGGAGATTCGGGCCTTTCAAATATCTGAATTGATGACAAAGTGGGACGCCTGCTGTTTTTAAATTACTTCCTGTACATTTCCACAAAAAACGGACGTCATTCAGACGGTTGGACAGTTTGAAGAAAAAAAAGTCATATAGCCAGTTTCGCCAAAAAAAAACAACAACAGTTACTCAAGCAACTGGATATGATTTTGGAAACGGTCAGACGTTTTAGATAGTTTCCACTGCCTTTCCATAGTGACACTGATGAAAGATAGTGGATGCTATCTAAAACGTCTGACCGTTATCAAAACCATACATATATCCGGTTGCTTGAGAATCTATGTTTTGGAAGATACTTGCTATGTGATTTTTTTTCTTCAAACTGTCCCTGATACAACTGTCCGAATGACGTCCACTCCGACCAAATTCATATTCAGTTGCTTGTCAATGAATAACGTTTTAGGCGTATTTTATTACTTGGATGTCTAACCTTCATCGACATAACAGTAGAAAGTTTATTTGCAAGTTACAAACCACTGCCACTGTTTATTTTGCGCTCATACAACTAAACCTGTATAACACATCCCCCACGACTTTGCCCCGACCACTCCTCAACAAAGATCGGCGCTGGGTCTGGAATAGCCTAGAATCTAATTCTATCACAAGTTCGCTCCTACGGTTGCATCCAAGCAGAATTGTGCCATGTACGTCACTCGCACGGCTCCACAAAGTGTAAGTAGGTGGTCTGAACGCCACGCCTGGCGGTGTATCGTTCGTTACGCAAGTGTTAAGTTGCAGGTGCGATATCTGTACATGTGGGATTGCTAAGACACCGCATGCAGGCCCACCGTACCTACGAACACTTGCTGTCTACGTGCCAAAACGTGGGCGATCTTTTATGGACGTGTGGTCTTTCAAGCGTTCTGATTGGTCAGTTGTCATCAACCCACGTCACCAGATGCGCAAGAGAAAGATATAAGGCTTCCGCCGCCTCACTATTTCAAAGCGGCTTAGCTTCAACGAGCGAGAGATAGCTCTTACCCGCGCATAACTTAAAAGGTAGGTATAGAATGAGTTTCTACATATGTTATGTTTCTAATGACCTTTTCCACGAAAGTTATGTTTTTGATACCGTTTTTTATGACTTTGTGGTCAGCATAACTCGAGAAGCGGTGGATGGTACTTCACAGTATTTATCATGTAGATAGGTGTCGGTAAAATGAAGGAAAAATTTGCTAATGAGCCTCCTAGCTGCTTTCTACAGTACTGCAGCAGAATTTCAGTTTTCTTTTAATCTCGTTCTGTTCCTCAGATTAGAGCTATGCCAATCAACTCAACGATGTTTGAAGAGGAAAGCTTGTCATCATGGGAGACGTGGGAGCCATGGGATCCGAGGTACATCAATGACACCTCCAACATCTCTGTGTCCTATCCAGGCTGGGATGTGCCGTACAGCCCTCGGGTATGTGTACCCAATTTTCTTAAAAGTGCACGGTGCAAAATTTTGGTGGCTGAATAAGGCAATCTGCATGATATTGACATCTATTGCCTTGTATTCTCACATTTACATCATAATTTGATAGTTTGAGCGGTTAAAAACAGTCCAGGGACAAGTTGCACGAGGATATTCCTTATTATCCCCCAAAAATAAGGACTTAATCTGGAATCCTTATGCAACTCATTTCCGCGCTGTTTTTAACGGCTCAATTTATGAAATAATTAATATGTAAATGTGCTAAAATAGTGCATTGGATGTCAAAATTATAAAGACTGCCTTATTCAGAATATTTCTAATAGCATATTTGTTTAATTTTGTTTTCTTTTCAGTTATTTCATTCCATTCTATTTTGTTCTACTTATTTCTTAAATGTTAACCATTAATGATAGCTAACAGCTAGTTTGGCAACATTGGCTGTATGTACAGCTGAACGAGTAGATAAATGAATCAAATTTTATCTAATTTCATGTCATTTTATGTTTCACATAAATCAATTTATTTTTGTCAATTTCTTTTATTATTTTATCCTGCCTTCGTTTTATTGACATAATTTCCTATTTTCTGCAAACCTTATACCAGCATACAAAGGCCCCTTATTTTTTGTTGTATCAACAGAAACTTGCGCATGCTATCTGACTATAAACACAATCTTTAACTTCTGAGTGTTACATTTACTATCTTGATTCAGCGTATGGTGTAAAGAAAAAGAATGGAGGCCTTAAAATTAAGACGTTATTCTGGGTAATTTTTAACGATAGCTTTATATATATGTTATCATTTATCAGTTCGGTGTATCATTCAGAATGTTAGATTTCCAATAGCAATATATGTTTCATCTTTCGTCGGCAAAGCATTGCCATAATGTACATTTCCATAGAATAGAAACCGGCATACTTCGGTGACATTGCTTGCATGTTCACGACACTTGCGAAAAAAAAAGGTGTATTTTGTGTGTCGTTCTCATTGGAGGTACAGGTCTGTCAAAAGTAATTTTCTGTATTTCAAATTCATCATTTTAAGTTAATATCATACTGTCACATACGTTCAGCATCAAATACGTACTCTATCGCGTCAGTGTCATACGGGGCAAAACTCAAATTTAAGCAAAAAGCAAGAATCCTTTTACGAGTAGCCACCAAGCGATAATTCATTTTGCAGGGTATGAACCAACAAATAGCTTTAATTTCAACATTTTTACTTTCTAAATATCTTCATACAGATATTTGTAAATTCAGTTTATTATGCAAAGACTAATCTATATCTCCATGAGAGAAAACAACAAAATACTTACTTTCGTAAGTGTCATGAAAAAAAATGAAAAGAAAAAAAAATTGGTCATCACTTTGCAGGCGACAACCTTCGCACAACCGCTGTGTAAGCGGTAAGATAAACATGAGAAGGGAAGACAATAGAATTGTGATCAGAGTTGTGGTCTTTTCTTGTGAACCACATGCTATTAATTTTAAGACATTGTCAAAACGTTTGAGGGGAATCTTAACCGTAAATCTTAACCATGAAAGTGATATCGATCTAGTTTAATCATCCTTCTCGCCACATATCAGTCAATATTTACCGAAGCGGTACATCATTGTTCTCCACAGTTAAGCTCACTTAAGACCTATCTCTTGACTTACCATGACATAAAAGACGCCATCTACGGTTATTACAGGTTCATGTTTTACCGTGGAATTTCCCTAGCTCTTTTCGACAAGCACAATGAAAGGTTCACAGCTTAGCGTCCCGTCCTAAAACTCTTTCCAGTAGCATGCATGTCAGGTGAGCGATACAGCCGGGATCGAACTCCATAGGCAGTGCCGCTAACAACTTGACGATGTACGCCACAGTAAATATACATTTTTAGTTGTTCCCCTTGTTCCTCGGTAACCAGTGAAGAACAAGCAAGTCTTGGTTTTGACAGCTTTTTTTTAAGATTAGGATTAACCCTTGCAGTAAAACATAAAAAGGACCAATCGAACAAATTACGTCTTGAAATCTTTTAGGATCTTCAACTGGAAGCCACACGAATTCTCAAGCGTCAGCCGACAATTATATGACATTTTCAAGACGTGTTTCGTGCGTAATTGGTTTGCGTTACACGCTAGATGATTGCCTGGCTCTGAAGAAATAATTGTATGGCAGAAATTATCCCCATTTAATACAGGAAGTGAAGAAGCTTTGATTGCAGTCTCGCGTAAAGTGAAGTGAAACATATTTCAACATAAAGCGTCATAATTACAACAGACATCCTTGTTCGAATTCAAAGTTTCAAAGCATTTTTGATACTCTTATCTTTGCATACTATTGAGTCTAAAAAGTTTTTTCCCATGTATACTTACAAGTGCTCTATGTAATTGGGGCGCTTTTGAATATATGATATCGTACAAAGTAGGTTACCCTGGGAGCCAGACAGGACCGGGTAGCTAGCGAGTTTTGTTCGGGAAGCTGAGCTAAGGCAGTCAGCCCGCCGATCTCACATTAGCGCACTGGGGAGTTTAAGCTAGAAGAAGTTTTCGCTACTCTGTAAGTTCAGGTGGACCTTTTTGATCGCGAGCTTTTAAGCTTTAAAAGCGCCCCGAGAGGCTAATAGGAGATCAGCGGGCCTGACTGTCTTGGGCCACCGAATAAATTGACCAAGCTGCCCGAACCCTACTGGCCCCCAGGGTAAAAGTAGGTCAATTTATAGTAGTTGAGATCCTGCTTTCAAATAGTTGTCAATTGGGGGACCCTGGTTCAATCATGGGGAGGGATTCTCGGTTGGGGCTGCACCCATCTTTCAGAAGGGGCGTAAAAAGGGCCTAGGGTAACGTGTTGGAGGAGGTTCTAAGCAGACCCTCCTTGTAGATTTATACTACTACTGCCTAAATCGGAAGACAGTTTGCTGGTCTATGAGCCACTAAGTACTACAAGGTGAACATTAACAACAACTTGCAGTGCACGTCCTGTACTTGGGATCGTGTCAATGTACAGTATATCGGGGTAATTTACAAAGTTGGTGCGGTTTTTGTGCGATTTTAGTGCCCACGATCATTATGTTGATCATTTTGGCACGGTGTTTATCTAACGTCCTTTCCGAGGGACGTCCCTGGCCTAAGCTAGGTACTCATTTTCATCTAAGTGGAGAAAGTCGTGTAAAGTGCCTTTCCCAAGGGCACAATATTTTTAAATGCATTAATACAGGAAAAAACGAACTTAAGCACTGATGAGTGATGTTTACTACATATACATGATGAGTGTATCACAATTTTTGATTCAACTAGCATTTTAATGATTTTCTTACTTGTATCTATTATTGTGACCGCCTTCTTATTCATGCTGTCATTCACATTATGTCTATTTCTACACCGTTTATCAGGTGGTCGTTTATTAACTACGTACAGGTATTACTTGACATTTTCCTACAAGCTAATCATAATATCTGCCAGTGCGTATTATAGCTGACAAATATCATTTCTTCTGCATGGTATTTAACGTTATTATGTTTTGGTGATTTCAGTGACTGTTCAAAGAACAATAAGGTTATAATTATAATAGAAGCCGCCGAGTTAAGTTATATTTTCAATTTACCTTCTTTGCGAGAGCGCCATCGCCATATAAAAGGATAAAATGATTTGATAAGCTTCGAAATATTGCGTGGGATCTTATTCATGTAGCGATCGGGTAACGTTTACAGTTCTTGTCAGATTTGTTTTCGTGAATTTTTATCAATGCATGTGAATCTCAACAAGTCGTGCACACTCCTATTTTAGTCACAGTAACAATTAAATACATGGAAGCACAATGTCATTGTGGAATCCACAACCTATAGGCAAAGTTTTGGAGCAATCGTTCCTTATAAGAGACATACAGTAGAGGTTCATCTGACCGAATAAAGAGAGTCTTTGAACGCCTCCATTGAACTCCTTTTCCCGGAAATCACTGGGAAGGGTTTAAACAACGCAGTTGGGTAGAAAACAGGATGAAAATGACTGGTAAATTTTGCAGAATGTGCACACACATATTATTGCAGTCTTATCTGTCTGAATTGGGGCATAAGGCAGAGAGCATTCTTGGCATAGGCAATTATTCCACGCACCCTTACTTGTACAACTTCTACATGTATGTGATTTGACTGGAGAGTGGTAAGGCTACGATGCCACAGGGCCCCGCGTACTCTAGTTATGGCCATACAAAATACCAAAGAAATGTTTACCAGAACATTGGTCATGTACAACTTAGTGGCATTGCCATGTAGGGGACTAGAGAAGAACAACTACCGGTGGTATAATACCGCACGCTATCCGCAATTTTGTTTGCTGATTTACCGAGTGTAGTGCACGG
The DNA here is from genome assembly GCF_000003815.2 of Branchiostoma floridae. Classification (NCBI taxonomy): domain Eukaryota; kingdom Metazoa; phylum Chordata; class Leptocardii; order Amphioxiformes; family Branchiostomatidae; genus Branchiostoma; species Branchiostoma floridae. The sequence goes on along the minus strand of NC_049991.1, from coordinate 6,167,361 downwards.
TAAAATCGTTTCTAAATCCTTAAGTTCCCTTATATCTTGATACTTTGTTCCTATACAAAAATACAGAAAATTAATTGAATGGTGTATCATTATAAGTACTATTTTAACTTTTGCAAAATTCGCACGAAACTTTTTACCTGGTAATAAACGTGTAAGATGATATCAGCTTATTATTGACGATAAAATTGCTCCAATTTGTCATATAACGCTTCTTCAATATTCACATTAAGATACGCAGGAAGTCGTCGGAATATCAATTGAACTCATGGGGCGCTTTGACGTAATGCCAGTCATAAGTTGTCTAACGAATTTATATTGTACCCACCATTTTGGAAACACATTTAAAGATCACCTAAGAAAATTAATCATGGATTGATGTAAGATATCCTTCCATATCAAAATTAATTGTCCAAAAATCATACTTAGATGTTTTTATTTGTCGTGTCTTATTACCTGGATGTCTAACCTTCATCGACGAAGTTTTTCCCCATTAATTTTAGTCAGAATAGTTGTGGAGGTTGCTGGTACATCGAAGTTGCTCCCTTCGTGTTTTTCAGATGTTTTTTTCAGAAGTGTTCCCAAATGATTGGCACTATAGAAAATTGTTTGAAAACAAATGCAAGCGCATGTTATGTGATGACGTCTGAACGCAGCTGCTGCTGCCCGATAGCACACAGTTTTGCCAGCACATAAAGTTCCACGGCGTCTGTGCGTGCCTCAAAATCCGTCGGATTCCCTACGAGTTCGTACGGAGGCGGTACGTACCACTCCGGATACCAAAAGATTTCCCACGTTTTGGCACGTAGACAGCACGTATTTGCACGTACGGCGGCTTGTGCCCTTAACTTTGGTGTTGGTTCTTAGTTTATTTGCATGTCTACCACGTCCGAAAATATTCCAAACCTTTTTTGCTCTAGGGACATATTTTGCATTCTTTGGGTAGTGAAATCTATAGGGTTAAAGAATTGGTACATAGCTATCATAATATGCAATTTACTGCTGATCATGAGTATCATCATTTATGAAGTGAAACCAGCTCTCTAATTCAGGACATTCGAATACACACGCTTATCTCGTGTAACCAGAAACGCAGTATAAGGAAGCAGCATCACCATAGCACCATATTCCACTTGCATTGTGACAAGAACTGCCATGTTAAGATTCAAGTACGCTAGTCAAAGGATTAATCGGATAGAGGTCATTGATGTCAAACTCATCATCAGAAAGTATTCACTAGAAATAGACCACCGTAGTTCAATTTGACCTTTGACTCTGTGGTCACGTGACTAACTATTCAGAGCTGAAGAAACATGGCGGATGTATAACAGTTTGATTTCCTTTATCCAAAAGCTTATACCTGTTTGCGAGTAGATTATCTAACGCATTTCTCGATAACATTCAGTTCTGTACATACGAGGGGAGATCAATAAGCTTAAGGTCTCGACCTTATCAAGAAATAATAAGAACAACTTAATTTTCGGGGCACATCTTCATAGTATGAATTCTTTTATCAATATCCTCCAAATTTCAAGTCATTGCAGTCATTGCTTTCCAGGCAACGTCTTTTCGAAAATCAGTAGGTAAGTGGCGAGAAAAACAAGGGTGAACTAAGATCAGACATATGTAGTAGTAGTAATTCCCTATGGGACCGCGTGGCACGATCAGGAGCGCGTTGGTCTCAGGCCCGAGAGGTCCCGGGTTCAAATCCGCTTGCCGTGTCACCGATCTTGTGCCCTTGGGAAAGGCACTTTACACGACTTTCCTCACCTAACTCAGGTGTAAATGAGTACATAGCTGCGGCTAGTGGCAGTGACGGGCCTTTGTGGTGGTGACAGGCCATAGGGGTCGCAGCTTAATCGCCATGTTTCTTTGCTTCTCTCTTACCAAGGAGCTTTTAGCTCTGATATAAAAGCTCCTTGCTCTTACCTACCATTACTGGGCGTCGCCTACAAAGTAAGGACCACAATAATTCAAATTTTGATACACATTTATAAAAGACTTTATACTTGTCATCTACGCTTCGAAATTTGAGTTGTGCTTATTATTTCTTGGTGGGGCAGAGAACTTATCAATCACCCCTCGCATATCGTGTTATTGTACGTACTAGCCTCTTAGTACTACTGTCTATTAGTTGTTATTAATTGCGTTACATTGTACCCTGTGCGATTGTTGAGCAACAAATCCATTCATTCATTCATTCATGTTAACCCTATTCGGATATCATGGGCCTTTGGAGGCCAGCGCCATGTATCTCGTAAACTACATATCGTATCACCACATTTTCAGAAAATGATGTACACATAATTATAAATCTTAACCGAAACATGATGACGTAGTATTATCATCGTAGAGTAAAACTGAGATAGGGTATTCTAGGTAAACCTAAGGCAATCAACAAAGATTGGACAGAAAAAGTTGCTGATAGAGTATTGAGGTCAGATAGGACTTCTGTTGTCAATAGCAACAGCAATGACGTCATGCATTCAAATATGTGGGGGCTAATGAAACCATAGAGACTAGGCCCTTTCATGTCCGGTATCCGGTAGTAAATTAATGTTGTCTCATGAAGGTGGTAGATCAGCGTCCATGTGTCGTAACTAGGGCTGGGTACCGGTACAGCGTACCGGTACAAAACCAGTTTTTCTTATTGGACCGGTCCAGAAAAACCGGACCTGAAAAAATTATGTGGACCGGATGTTGGGCCGATTAGAAAATTAACAGATTATTTGATCAGGCATTCACACGTTTCGGCGCTTGCAGGTGGAAGAAAATAACATGAGTTAAGTAGAGTAGAGTTTATAGTTATTTCTACCGAGTTTTACAGTCAATCGTACAGGTGCAGTTAGCGTTGTAGGATTTTAAGACGCTAGTGTAAGTCTGATACTCCACCAAACAGATTTCTTTTTAGTGAGATGGACCATTGGTATGAGTCATACTGAATCAGGTTCAGGTTCAGGTCCGGACCTGGACCTGTTCCTCTGGACCTGAACCGGACCTGGACCTGAATTTTCTGTACCGGTACCCACCCCTACTCCTTTATTTCCTTTCATGCAGTTACTTTTTCTTGTAAATTCTACGTACGTTATTGTTTGCTGACATATTTATGTCCACTTTGTTTCTCCCTCATTGCTGAATTTAATTAAGTGTCTAGGTTTTTTAACAAAATGTGATTGTATGTTTGTGAATCGTAACAGCTCTCAGGATGTTATGGAGTGTAACTCGTTGGCGCATTTACAATGTCATTTGCCATGCCAAGGACCAATAAAGCTGAATCTGTTGAGGGTTGAGGGAGTTTATAATTGTACAATCTCTCATGTATTGTAAATGCAGAAATGTTCGCGGTGGATAAATGTTCGCGGTTTTCGCGGTGACCACTTCACCGCGAATTTAGAACCACCGCGAATATTATTCTATCATGATATTAGATTGCAGTCTATGATGTTACCGCGAACTTAAATCCACCGCGAAAAGTCCTTTTTCCCGCTACCGCGAAATTGAATCCCCGCGAACTTTAATACATTTACAGTACCTGTCTAGTTCCAGATTGCATACAGTAAACTGTAAATTTAAGTTCGAGGGGAGTAATTTCGCGGTGGTGGAAAAAGGACGAGCTGTTCGCGGTGGTTTTATGTTCGCGATAACACTAAGAACTGTATAGTCCCTAACATGGAAAAACGCGAATAACCAGACATCACACATGCTCACTAAAGGGCACAAACTAAATCCTTGAAATTCCTCCTTTTTTAAAGTTTGGCATAATATGTAGACTTGCGAGTTCGAAGAAACAGGTATCGTCTAAGCTTCACCATGTTGATCATATTTGCTCAATTCATATGTAATTTTAGTTGACGTGCGGAACATTTTGAGGTGTTGGGTCGTTCAGGTTGAATCAGAAGAAATTTGTGTCAAAGATAAGGATTCTTTCATGCATAGAGCGGTTTTATGAGATACATAGATACATAAATACATATAAGATACATAGGTACATAGATACATAGATACAAAGATACATAGATACATAGATACATAGATGCATAGCTACAAAGATACATAGGTACATAGATACATAGATACAAAGATACATAGATACATAGGTACATAGGTACATAGATACACAGATACATACTATTAGATACATAGATACAAAGATGCATAGATGCATAGATACATAGATACATAGACGCATAAATACATAGATGAATAGCTACATAGATAAATAGCTACATGGATCCATAGATACAAGAAAAGGGAATGACAACGTAGAAGAGAACGAACGGCCAAAAAATAGCAGGTCCTGTATTAGGAGAAACCTGATGCGAAGTCCCTATATCATCTAACCGATCAACTTTTTCAACGCCCACTATGCCATTAAAAACAAGGCTGTGTTCTTGGCTGTCTCTATGCATGGGAAACAAATACCCAATTAACTGATAATTGGGTCCAGTGCGACGCCACGATGACCTGTCACAACAGGTTTCTACCAGAACAGATGGATTTTGGTTTGTCTCTGCTTACAAATACTGTGACCTAGCTAGACACAACGGATAAAACCTCACTGCCCCTGTGGCCTCAAAAAGACTATGGGACTACAATTGTCCCTTGTATGTGAAAAAGTTAGAATAAGTTACCAACTTGAGTGAAGTGTCACATTGTATGTCTTACCATCTTTAAGCAAATATACAAGATACATCATGTTTAGCTTTTGAAGGTCGATGGTAATACATTTTACAGATTGACATTTAGAATGATAATAGATATATCAAATTGAGATGGATTTTCTACTCAAGGGAAATCAGAT
>NC_049991.1:6158403-6162463 GCF_000003815.2 Branchiostoma floridae | reverse complement strand
GGATTTTGATTCCGTATCCATCGTCATGCCTGTGATATACGGGCTGATATGTGCAGTAGGACTTGTGGGTAACGGTATCGTCCTGTACGTCATGGCTCGTCACTCCAAACTGAGAAGCCCGGCAGACATCTTCATCTTCAACTTGGCCTTGGCGGACGAGCTCTTCATGCTGGGAATGCCGTTTCAGGTACAAGGTTTTCTCATGAGCAACCGAGTGCGCATGTGCAGCGACAAGAATCATGGGTAATATGTCAAAGGTGAGGGCTACTGAGACATATTAAACAAATCATGTATTGACGTTGTATGCAAATCTCGACAATAGACGAGACCTGTTTCTTAGTCTGGGGGCTTCACCTTTGACATATGTTACCCATGATTCCTGTCGCTGCACATGCGTACTCGTGACGGTGAACTTGATTATTGAATGCTATAGTGAAGAGAAAAAAAAACAACTCCAGTGTGTTATAAGTTCATCCGTTAACATTCCAGTTCATAACAAACCAACGAAAACAACATGCGAGTGTCCAAAAGTCCAACAAGATTTTTCATACAGCGGAAAAACACGATCATGGCCCAAGATTCATTTTATGCCGCCATCTTGAAATTGGTACCGCCATGTTAGGGACTGACAACGTTGAAATTGGTGAGATAACAACCTTTAAGGTTACACTGATTACCAAAGGAGGATATTGTTATGAAAATATTAAAGATTAATAACATTCTACTCGCTCTTCTTATATACAAAAATAGCGTCATCTATTAAATCTAGACACGTAGTGTTTTGCAGGGTTGACAGAGATGTGCACCATAAATATTCAATAAAAAGAAACAAATTAATGCCTAAATCCTCAGGATTAGCGTGAGTTCTTTTTCCGATCTACAGAGAACCGTTGTCACATAAAATTCTAATTGGCACATGTTATAAATACATCAATTTGTATGCATTAGTGTTCCTTTAGGATTATAAAGACCATGAAAATGAAGGGAAATGGGTCACTAAAGACGTAAAATAATGCTGACTACGTCACAAACTTAGATATTATTCAATATTATTCAAGTGAATACGTTTCTTGTAGTAGATAATGTCTTAGTTTTCGATTACATTACGGATAAAAAATCAAAATGATTTAGCCAAACACTGGTTCGAATGCCTTAGAAATGTTTCTTATGTCTGAAGTCAATGTATACCATTTCCTGAATATTGCAGTTATTACCTGGTAAAATATCTGTCCATGTTCTTCTAGTCTTTTAGCTTAACTTTGTTGAGGCAATGGTGACTGTCGCTAGCTTCTCGCCACTACTGGCGCTCCTATGCTACGAATTTGGTCCAACACGTGACTACGTTTGTATCCCCACTCATTCCGGAGTTCTTTATATAGAACTTTTGCCCACCATGTGCATCTGATGTTATTCATCTACATAAAGCTATAACAAAATATAAACATTTTACTGAGTCATATTGTCATGGCAGCTCATCTGTGTTGGTAGCAATCATAGTACAAAGCTAAGCTTTCTTCCAGCACAAAAGTACACACTGATCACATTTTCAACGACCACTGTCGCCTTCTTCACGATAAATACTGATGACCAATTATTGGACTTCTTATCTACATCAGACTTCCTATCTGTAAAATCAATATTCATCTGTTTGTTTGTTTGTTTGTTTGTTTTATCAGATTCACCAGTTTGCCTCTGAAGAGTGGGCGTATGGTGCAGTCATGTGTAAGATCGTCATGGCCATGGACGCGCAGAATCAGTTCACCTCCACCTACGTCATGACCGTCACCGCCGTCGACCGCTATCTGGCTGTCAATCATCCCGTGCGTTGCCTGGGTTACCGGACACGATTTGCGGCAGTTGTCGTGAATGTCGGCACCTGGGTGGCGTCAGGCTTGTCCATACTTCCGGTGTGGATATACGCCTCCCAAGTGCAGAATCGGGACGGAACCAACGTCTGCATTCTCAAGGTACTAAAGTACAATGTATCTGGGTAGCTTGCGTAGTCCAGTGGTTAGCGATCCTGCCTCTGGAACTAGAAGCAATGAGTTTGATTCCAACTGTGTCGCTCACCCGACATGCACGCTACCGAAAGGGTTGCAGTCCTTAGGACGGGACGTTAAGCCGTGGTCCACTGTTCATTGTTCTTGTAGTAAAGGGGAATTTCCACGGTACAATAGACCTGTAAATACTGTACATAGCGTCTGTCCTCTCTGTTACGACCAGTGGAAGACTAGCTCTTCAGTGAGCTAAAACTGGATCGAGATGACTGTCCTTTCCTTTCCTTCCTTGGTGCATGAATACAAGTAAATAAAGTTTTTTCTGTTATGTATGATACCAGCGCTTGCCTCAAAATGAGCTGCCCTGGGACTCAAAACTATGCCGCTTTAGTCTGACAAAAGCTATGAGGAAAGAAGATATACAACCGGAAAGTTCCCCTGCAGTACCTAAAAGCACAAAATTAACTTTAAGCTTTGAGTTATCAAGACCTTCAATAATATTTGCAAAATTCACAAAAAGCGTCTTTGATTATGCTACCCAATGTAGACAATAAACACTAAACATACAACAGTAAACAGGAAATACACAAACGCGCGTGAACACACACACACGCACGCACCGGGGCCCCCACGAAAACACACACACACTGTCACACACACACAAGCACAGGCATACAAAAACATGTACTTCTTCACTAAGGTAGAGAACCATTGAAGAAACGCAAAAGACAACATGGATGCAAACGAACTATTTAGCTTGTCCGGCATTGCTTTAATTGATATTGTGTAATATTCTGTTTGAGTTTGAGCAAAAAGCAATATTTTTACTTTCTAAATTTCTTTCACGACAGTTGCCCAACCCTGACGGCATCTACAACTTTACTATCTACCACTTCTGCCTGGGCTTCCTGGTGCCACTGGTGGTGACCACAGCCTGTTGTCTCCTCATGATCCATCGACTCAACAACACAATAGCGCCCTCTGGCAACCAGCAGCCGCATCACAATCACCACAAGTCCACCAAGCGGCTCCTGGTGTGCATCGTGTTGGTCTTCATCGCCTGCTGGCTGCCCTTCCATGTTGTCCAGCTGGTCAATCTGACGATGACCGGTCCACCTTCGTACAGCTTCATCGTGGGGTACTTCTTCAGCATGTGTATGGGGTAAGGGACTAGTCATTTCTTCATTCATTTATCTATTTATTGATTAATTCATTGATTGAGTCATTCGTTTTATTTTCATTCCTTACCTGTCATTCATTCACTTGTCCAGACGATTTTTTGTCTCGGGGGTCTTTGACATATTACGGTTATTACCCATAACTTCGCTGCACATGCGTATCTGAAGTGAATGGTGAACGCGCCATTTAGTCGAAAGTGCCGGTGTGACAGCGTTCTCGCCCCCCCGTGATCTCGCCCCCCCGGGGGCGAAATCACTAGCGATCTCGCCCCCCCGGGGCGAAATCACTAGCGATCTCGCCCTCCCCGGCTAGTGATCTCGCCCCCCTACCTCGCCCCCCTTTAGCGATTTCGCCCCCCCCCCAAAAAAAACGGGTTTACATGACATTTTAGAAGTTGATTGGTATAAATCACAAAATGTAGTTTCAGAATGATATAAGTACACGAGTTTGATACATAACTCCATTCATAGTATCAATATTAACGTAATTACATGGTAATAAGATAGTTGAACTTGTTTCAGACAAGGAGGGTTTGATCCCTTGTATTCCCATTATTGCATATACCTGAGTCTTGACATAAGATGTATTTCATTGTATTCACCTGTCCTCAAGCAACCTATATATTTCCAATATGAAGTCTCTACAATGAAGTGACCACAAAAGAACTATGTAATGTCTTTATTAATTATGCAAATATTAGGTATTAATTAGAATAACGCACATTTTGGTATATGCACCTGGCCAAGGGATATCTTCACCTCCAACATGACTGTCTTTTCTAGTATTTAGGAACTGATGCATTTACCCGTGTTTCTTAAGACAGGTACTTTACCAGTGTTTGTGTAGCCTTTAGCAACAGCTATATCAACTTGCGCGTAGATAGT